>NW_008688213.1:11898-18321 GCF_000695815.1 Acanthisitta chloris
TCTGAGTTTACAAGCTGCTTCTTTGGAATGAAGGATTTTGAGCCAGCAGTGCTGTCTAGAAGGTTAAGTTATTTAGCAATGCAATTTCACGCCGGGGATTCGGTGGTGGTTTGATGTGCCCTTCCTTCCCTGCCAGAGCTGATGTAAATAGAGCCATGCTCCATCTTGACTTTGACTCAAAAATGATGAAGTTTGGGCACTGTGTGCATGCAGTGAGCATCTGTGGCATTGAGTGTCTGTAATGCTGTGCTCAGGAGCCTGAGAGTGCAGTGAATGCAGTAGCATTCTGCTTCCCTCACGTCCTGTCCTGCTGGCTGGAGAAATACTCCTAGTGATCACTTTTGGCCTTGTGTGCAGGTTCTAGAAGCACTGTGGTGTCTGGGATGGGTCATAGCCCTGAGGTTGGATGCTGGACTGGATCTCATTCTGCCCAACAGGCAATGACCCTTCAGAGCATCACCTATTCCTACTTAATTGTTATTAATTTTACATGTTTTCATGTATGAACTGTGATTCTACAGGAAATGATTTGTAGAATTAGGGTTAGTCCAAGTCTGTGAGTCATGTGTAGGTTTGTCTGCTGCTCTCTCTGAAGTATGACAAAGTTGTCTTCCCTTTTGGTCACCGTGTTGAATGCTGATTTGGGGACAGAGTGGAATGTGGGAGTCATTCTGCATTTCTGAATGGAAAACACTTGATTTATGCATATTTTGTTATGTATTTTTGCTGTTTGTGAGTAGCCTCAGTACAGTAGCAGATTTGTTTTCTGTATATTTGTAATTTTTTGGCTAAATTGTCAGTGAAATATTCAAAGCTGACATGGTACAGTGACTGTTCTGACTGTTCACCTTCTCTGAAGGCTGAAAGTGAGTTGGGTGAAGGAATCTGGAACACCTGAAGCTTCCCTGTAGGGAACAACGTAGCTTTATTTTGGTTTTAAGATATTCTTTGCCTTGGCTGTAAGTTTCTCTGGTCTGTACAAGACATACCTTTTACCTCTTTCTTTTGTAATGCAGATTATTATTATTATTGGAAACATCATTAAAATAGATTTTTAAGCACTTGTTTACATGTTTTCTGACACTGCAGCAAATATGAAAAGTCAGAGGTTTGAAGGTGTTGAAAGGTTGTGTTGTGATGTAGCACAGGTGAAGGGCAGAGTTCTCATGTCAACTGCACTGATCTCTGCTCTTGAGTGATTTGTAGGGCAGCTTGGGGGCCGGGACATGGGGAACTGGTGAGGAAGTCTGGGTTTGTGTTCGTTTGCAACAGAGATGGTTTTCAGTCTGCAGAACATCAATTTTAATATGTATTAGACATTTAATTGGGCCTTAGATATGTGTCTTAACACATGAGGAGTGCAGGAAATGCCAGATGTGTGTCCAGGAGCATGACAATACCTGTCTGAGCAGCTCAGAAAAGCTTGAGGAGGTGATGGAGTGATTTGAAGATTAGCAGCAAGTGTTGTGTGTAAAATGTTTGAACTGGGAACATCTCTAAGCCAGAGTCACAGACATCATCTTTTGCTTCTATGTTCATAGGTATAAAAGAAATAACATAAGTTGTAAACACCAAGTACCAACAAGTCAATGGTTTTATTCTGCACATATAATACATTTGGACTAAGCTTAGTATTCTGTACTAAAGCAAACACACCAGGTGTCTGCAAGGTAACCATGTGACTGTCTCTCTTGATTTGCTAGACATAGAGAACATTCAGAGTCTGAAAGGAAGAACTGAGAGCCAGAGGAGCTGAGTCCATGCTGCCCTTGCAGAATAAGTAGGTGAAGAATCCTCCCCAGGGCTGACCTGCAGCTGGTGCAGAGCACAGCTTGGTTTTCCCTGGTACCAGGTTAGAAAGTGTCTAATCCCCAGAGCCATGGGGACTGTTCCTACTGTTAAATATGTGGTTAAGTTCTGCTCAGAATTAGGAACTCTCAGCAGATGTCAAAGACTTTTGAAGCCTCAAGTTCAATTTCTGTTTCTTTTCCAGATGAGAAACTGTATAAACAACAGCTTATCCTGTGCTTAAAACTCTCCACATTGCTTCTGAATCTGGGCCTGAGAAATAGCACAAGTGTAGGGCAAGGACAAAAGAGGAACAGAAAGTTAAAGACACCATTTACCTGGTAAACTTGGACTTTTCTGTGTGCTTAGTGGGAGGTTAAGATGAATTGGAGATGGGCAGTTGTCACCCCCCAGTGAAGCCATTTGGTATTAACCCACTATTTTAAGGGGGATGTACTGCATTCTGTGCCAGGTTATATTCTCAGTTCTGATAGATTTCATATCTATTCAAGAAGTCTATTATCATGTATATCAATAGATTATATTGCTTCAGTTTTTAGTTTGGCTGAGCAAGCTTCATTTTCTTTCATGGAATGGAAGGGACATAAATGTACCTGCTGCCAATACAGCTGCTCCAGTGGAGTGTTCCCATCTTAGAGATGTCCTGAAACCATTGCTGATCCTCCTGTATCCAGAGGGTGATGTTGTGACACTGGTGAGTATTGGTGATCTCAACCCAGAACTGGAGTGACAGTCATGGACTGATGTGTGATGCTCTGAGTCAGAAATGTGTGTCTCAATGAATCTGTGCTGCAGGAATGGAATGGCTGTGGTGTCTTGGAAGATATAACCCCAGGTGTAAGATGCTCCATACAGCAGGGTTGAAATGGGATGCTGAGCAGCAGCAGGCATGGGAGAGTGTGGGAAGGCTAAATGCCAGCTGCACCAGCCTTTCTGAACTGGGTCTGTGCACCTCTGTGAACATCTGGTACATGGATTACAGCACTGTACAGAGCCAGGAGTTGCAGACAGATGGGTAGAACAGACCAGCAGGCTGCTGTTCAGACATTGCAAGCCATTCATTTCCTAGTCCTGTCTCAAACTTAATTAAACTGTGTCTGAACAAGGCTGCAGCCTGTTAAAAATCCATCTAGTGGAGGCTGTTTTGGGGCAGAATCTGCATAATCAGTTATTTGTGCCTAGTAAGGGCCAGTGGCTCACATCCTGGGTTAGCAGACCTAAATTACTTTCCTAATTTGTGAAAGAAGACAAATTAAGCTGTTCAAGAACTTGCAGAGAGCAGTTAATAGCAGCAAAAATGAGATTGGGATATTGTTTTCAGGAAATTATATTTCTTTTAATTCAAAAGCAGAAAGAGTCTCTAGTTACCTTTCTATGATTGTTTGCTGGAGTATCTACTGCCCTGATTTTTGCAGCAGTAGAAAACACTCCTGGTGTTAGGGATCATTCCACATTCCTCACTCCTGGCAGAGGAGCACATGTTCTGGTACTTTGGTCAGAGGGATTTCTTCATGAGTTTCCTATTCTTATTTTAAATAAGATTAAGTTATAAAACATTTCACAAAAGAACATCCAGAATTTCCCCCAGAAGCAAGTTGGGTTGGATTTGTTCTTGGCCTGATGCTCGTTTGGATTTGTTTCGATAAGATTTTAATGCTGTTGCCTTTTGCAACAGGGAGAACAATGTTCAGGGCCCTCAGTCATGGATGAGAACAGTCTGGCACAGAGATTGCTCTGATTGCAGATCTGCTTAGATATGCAGGAGCAGAAATAAATTGAATTTCTATCAGAGATTATCTGTCAAAGTCCTGTGTTGACTGAGATTGAAAGAAATTAAAATGAGCAGTGCCTGACTGGCCTAGTTAAGGAACAATTTTGTGTGTATGGAAAGCCATGGAAGTGAAAGTGTCTTCTGTGTGATTTTAGTCTCTGCAATAGCTGTGGGCCAAACAGGAGAGTTTGCAGTTCAGGTAGAGCTGAACTGCCTCAGCTTCTCTTGTGTCTGCTCACAAATGCTTTCATGGCACATGTAGCCCTACGTGTTTGTGTGTATAAACAGGACTGTGGAGAGGAGGAAGAGCAGCTGGAGCTGTTGCAGTGGCTTTGCTAGTCCTTTGCTTAAGTACAGCTGGGTTTTAACATGCAAACTCTTTGCAGAAGAGGTTTCTCTTTGTCCATCACTGCTGCAGTCCTAAAGTGTTTCTGGGGTGCAGCTCCAGCCTGAGGAGCTCCATCAGCCTCTCTGCAGGCGGAGTCACACGGATTTCATGCCTGCTCTCATGCTTTGGCTTCCCTGTGAGTGTGTGCAGCAAAGACACAGGGAGTCTGGGATTCTTAATGGGCTAAATTGTCACTAGTTGCTTGGCTGAGCACTTGCAAATAAGGATAAATCCCTTTTTCCCTGGTGGGTACATTTAAAAGCAATGAGAACTTCCACTTCAGACTTTATAATAGCATGGAAATAGTTCCTACATACTCAGAGCAGTGAGGTCTAACCCTGGCACACAGGCCATGTGGGAACTGGTGTCTAACAGCACAGAACTTTGGATCTGGGACACCTCTGTACCCATGAGTGAGGGGTGTGACGTGACTGAAGGTCAAGGGCAGCTCACTTGTTCCACTCGTGGTGGAAAGGGAGCAGAAGGATTCAGGAGGAAACCCCCAACTAAGAACATTTCCTGCAGCACTGCATGGGATGTGTTTTCCTGTTAGGACCAGAGCTAAGGATGCAGCACTGAATTAAATCTGCTCTATGGCCTTTGTGTGACAGTGATTTCCCTGAAGCTCTGCAGTTCCTGGTCCATGTGATGTCCTGTAATGGCATTAGCTGGATGGTTAATTAAAGTACATCTGGATATAGACTTAAATTTGCCAGTGGAGTCAGACAGTGCTTATGTGATCCCATTTTAAGGAGTAATAGTCTTAAGAAAGCACATTTTTAAGGGAAACAGATGTCTTGGAGTGGATGATTAATTCATGCTTAGATTTCAAGCACTCATTTAACTTAGAGGCTTTTCAAAATGGATTCTTTAATTTAGTGCTTCACATCTTAAACATTTAGAGTCAAAATCTTATTTCAGCTGAAGATAGATTTGTTCAAAGTGACACTTTGGAATTGAGTGGAGAAGTTCTGCAAATGAGCACTGCTGAGAGGACAGAATATGAGGGTTACAGAGTGCTGCAAGTCATGGTAATTTGGCTTTCCTATTTCCAGCACTGCTAATATTTTTCTCAGTGAAATGAGAATTTAGTAGTATCCAAGTGGATCCTCTTGCAGGGCAGAGCTCAGCAGAATGAGGGAACACAGGAGCTACATTTGGGTGCCTTAAGACAGTGTGGGCCCAGACTGTAACTCATGAAGATAATGGGGTTTCCCTAGCTGTGTCCTGGGTTGGGTCTGTTTTTTGACTGCTCACCCAAAGTTGGTCCACCTAAAGCTGTTCCCAAGGCACCAGAGATGGAAGTTTGATTTCAAATGTGTTTGAGGTTTGTTGTACTTTTCCATATCTAATCTTCAGGCAGAGGTGAGGCTGAGCAAGGAAAATGGTAATTAATATTCTTGTATTTATTTTGTCTTGGGACTAAGATGTTAAATATTTAAAATATGCTTGGCCTTCTTGTGGGTGAGGGTGCTTGTGCTGCTTGGAATGAATTTAAATGAGGAGCAGCACTATGTACCTGCACCTTTGCTTTTCTCCCATAGCTTCAGTGAGAGCTTCATTGTGCACAGCAGTTGCATAACATGAGGCTTTGGTATCAATCAGCTGCAGGGCTGGAGCAGCTCTGCTAGGAGGAAGGGCTGAGAGTTGGGGGTGTTCAACATGGAGAAGAGAAGGCTTTGGGTGGACCTATTTGCAGCCTTCCAGTACCTAGAGGGTCTTCAAAAGAGCTGGAGAGGGACTTGGGACAAGGGGACATGGGTTCCCACTGACAGAAGGCAGGGATAGGTGGGAGATTGGGAAGGAATCAGTCCCTGTGAGGGTGCTGAGATGCTGGCACAGGTTGCCCAGAGAAGCTGTGGCTGCTCCATCCCTGGGAGTGTTCCAGACCAGGTTGGATGGGGCTTGGAGCAACCTGGGCTAGTGGAAGGTGTCACTGCCCATGGCAGGGGATGGAATGAGATGAGCTTTAAGGTTCTTCCAACTCAAACCATTCCATGATTCTACAATTCCTAATCCTGGAAGAACATACTGAGGCTTTTCTGGTTTGATCTGTGCAGTCTGTGGGCAGAGGTTCAGCCCTCCTGGACATGTGTTTGCCTCCAGAGGAGATGCTCCACACTCTGCCTGCATATAGGGGTTATGGAGGTGGCTGTTATTAATTAAATGCTCATTAGCTCTGTAAAGCTGCTGCAGTTGTGGGAACACTGGAGCCATGAGGCTGTTGTTGCAGTGGGATCCTTCCCCATCCACAGCAGCATGAGAGAAAACTGCAGAGGAATACATCTTTCTGCATTTCCCTGAAGCCAAAATGTGTTTCCATGATTTACACCAAGATTTACTCACTAATATAGGTTTTAATTGGGAAGATAAACTCTCAGCAGCCTCCTTTGCCTCTGATCTCCATGCCCGGTGTCTGTGCCAGGCACAGGGCTGAGCCAGCCTTGCAGCAGGA
>NW_008688213.1:18345-49964 GCF_000695815.1 Acanthisitta chloris
AGGAGGGAAGAGGCCTGATGCACGCATGTCCAGAAAATTGTCCCTTTGATTTCCTTGCAAAAAAAAGCCCTTTTCTTCACTCTAAAGGTGTGTTTCTTGTGCCAGGAATCCAGGTCCATCCATCACCAGCCCAGCAGGATCAGGCCATGCACTGCTTTAGGTCTTTGCTGGGGATGGTGCAGAGGGGTTCAGCCAGAGCCAGATGGGAAGAGGCCTGATGCACGCATGTCCAGAAAATTGTCCCTTTGATTTCCTTGCAAAAAAAAGCCCTTTTCTTCACTCTAAAGGTGTGTTTCTTGTGCCAGGAATCCAGGTCCATCCATCACCAGCCCAGCAGGATCAGGCCATGCACTGCTTTAGGTCTTTGCTGGGGATGGTGCAGAGGGGTTCAGCCAGAGCCAGATGAAATGGTTTCTCTTTCTGCAATGGTTCTGGCAGCACCTTCTGCTGCATGGAATAGAGATGCTAAAAGCTCAGCAGGAGCAATTCATACAGCAGTGACAGTTCTGCTGTGAACATGGAGCTTGAAACACGGAATAACTTCATGTATTTTGGTTTAAGTTGTCAGTCACACACATCAAATGTGTTTCCATTTGTTTAAAAGTGAAAGAACAGTGGGAAGGTGCTGGGATGACCTGTAAGGAAGCAGCGCTGTGAGCTTGGCAGGTCTGGGGTGCTGCTTCTGTGAAGCCTTGCCAGGCTCAACAACACTCAGGTGCATGTGCTACACTCAGGGACAGAGAGCTGGAGGGTGGGTCACATCCTCTGCTTAACTCCTTTGGGTGGTCATTGTCTCAATAGCTACCTAATACTCCAATATATCATTAAATTGCACCCAAAATTTCCTGCTTTTCAGCCACAGCTCTGCTGCATTCAGGGAAGTGACTGTTCTCACACTGCAGTGAGGGTGACAGCTTCACTCACCCTCTGGGGTACTCTTACATGGGTAAGGACAGCAAAGGGACACACAGGAAGGATAGTAAGGTTCAGCCTGGAACCAGGGAAGAATCCAAAAGGATTTGTGTTCACTTATGCTATTCCAGTTAAAGACTGGGATGAACATTCCAAAATGCTTTAAAACACCCATTTGACTACCTTGAACACAATTCCTCTGTATATCAGAGACAGCACAAGTCTTGAGTGACACCTTCAGCTGTGGTGTTTGTCACATTCTAGGTCCTCTAAAATCCCTCTGGGTTTGGACTTGGCACTGCTGCTCTGTTGAAATAGAAGTTGTTGTAAAGAAATCACATGGAAACAGTTGATCTTTTCTTCCCAAGGAAAAAAGTTAAGCTGTTTTTTTGTTTCTATAAGGTTATTTGGGTTTGAGATTTTGCCTGAGCTGCTTCTCTGTATCTAGGTGATTCCAAATGCTGATCAATGACAGTTTATTTGGGGAAGTAAAAAAAAAAAAAGTCAGGCTACCTCCAATGATTTCTTTAAGCTCAAGAAAAAGCTGCTGCCAATGCAATCGGTGGCTGGTGAGCCAGAGCCCTGGGAGCCAGTCTGCCTCTCTGGGAAACGTTGGTAAACAAGTAGTTCTGGTAACACAGCCAAGTTTAACAAGATCTCCACTTACTCTCCTGTCATTTTCTGTGGGAGAACATGGCATTGCTGTCAGATCCATCTGTTCAATGCACAGCCTGTGCATGGAAATCACCTCGTCTCACACATGGGGAAGGATTTTGGAGGAGGCTGAGAGTGAAAGATGAATAGAAGATCTGTTAACAAGCAGTGAGAACTCAATTTGGATAACTGTCTTGAGTGCACTCAGGAGCTCTTCTGGTGTGTGGGGGTGAAAACCCAACTCTCTGGCCCAACACAAACATGACTTGTGGTCTGCACAGATCAAATGTTCACAGCTTGGATCATCAAAGAGATATGGAGAGGAGGCAGGAGAACACTGCTGGGAACAGCCACGGAGGGAAAGCTGTAAGAAGGTATCAATTCAAACTCTTTTTTGGTCAAAAATAGCCAAAATAACCTGATGACTTGTAAGAATCACTGCTGGTGTGGTTGGAATAACTTCCTTGGAAGGAGTGGTGTGGAAATACTAACAAATGCTAGAGAAGCTTCAAGGCATAAATGTACATCCCTAATGATATTCCATTCTTGTTTATCCTGTCTCATCCGAGAGGTTGAAGGAAAGCTGTGGGGTAAGAGAACAGTTGATGGAATGGTCTCCTGACGGAACCAAAACGTTGCCACTGGATCCTGCTGTAGGGGTGAAGGTTGTGAGCCGTAAGGGGTTGTGTTCCTATTCCTTCTGCAGGGGAGGGAACTCTGGAGAAGCAATTGTGAAATCCAAACTGGTTATCCTACTTCAGACATCATTAATCAACCAATACTGACCTGAGTAATTCTGAAGCCGTTTCAGTGAAAAATGACTCCTGTTGCTGCTCTCTGTGGTGCTGAAGCCATGTCCCCTCATGTCCCCTGGCTGCCAGACCTGCCTGTCTGCTGCTTGGGTACAGCTGAGCTCTGGGAGGCTATGCAGGAAAGACAGGCATTGGATGGGACAGAAGGATAGCAGCAGAGTGGTAGGATGTTGACAGAGACTGTCTGGGGGTTTATCTTGGCTCTCTGAGCACCTCTGTGGAGCTGTGCAGAATAACTAAAGAGCTGCCAAGCAGACAGTTGTTAAAGTTTAATGAATTGCTCACAGACATTGAGGGTGGATCCATCTCTGTGACTTGCACCCCAGTTTCTGTCCCTGTCACATGTTTCTGCCACTGGCAGGGACCACTGAGTGTTACAGCACAGACTTTGTCACAACTCTGTTGTCATCCTGGTGCCTTGTGCACTTGGAGTTCTACTAACCTGTCAGTGAGAGTCTGAATAATACTCTGAGCACCTCTAAACTGAAATTCAAATTGGTTTTCATGGGGCTAGTTCAGACCTCAATAGATCTGGTAAATCTCTTTGGAGATATTTAGGGGTGCCAGGTTTGTATGACCTTGGGTACTTACCTGGCCTAAGTCCCATATTCTCTGGTGTCAGAATTTTCCTCCAGCATCTCTCATTCACGACTCGCCTTTTTGTTTGCTATTCCATGCTATAGACAATGAATGGGTTTGTTTCTGGCCTCTCCCTGTGCCAGCCCTAGTGTTTACCACTTTGCACTGGTGAATTCATTACATCATTAAGACTTACCTACACCAGTTCATCAGCAGGGATAGTGTTGCTGGTAGGGAAAAAAAACCTTCTCTGCCAAAGCATTCAGCATCTTTGAGAGCCAGAGACCAAGTGAGCTCTGCTTGGTGGCACATGTGAAGCTGCTGGCAGGAGACAGCTGGTGTCAGTCCCCTGCCACCCTGGGTGACACATGTCTCTCTTGCTTGTTTTCACACCCCAGAGTTCAGACAGAAGGAGCCAAAGAGGGGTTGAACACAGGGTGGTAGAGATGAGGTTTGTGTCAAAGCAGGTGTGCAGGGTCAGTCCTTCCCGTGGGAGCTGTTCCTGCCTCGGCTCTATCACAGCTCCATCACAGCTCCCACTGCTCCAGGACAGCCAGGAGAGGGAGCAGTGTGGGGCAGAACTCAGGGGGGTCTCCAAAATGTTTGGGGATTTAGTTTTGGGTTTTTAGGTTTGGTTGTTTGGGGTTTTTTTATATTCTGAACCAGAGACTTTGTTCTTTGACCTTTTACAAATGAAAACCAAATGTCACCTGTGTTGGAGTGAGCTGCAAGGTGGCTTTAGCTTTCCACCTTCTGTGTGATCAGCCTCATTAGCAGCTCACAGCCTCCAGGGCTGGATTTGACACAGGGTTTGACTGGAGTTTTCACACTGCTCCTTCAGTTTATGGCACTTGTTGCCCCCGGGAGAGGAGTAAGTTGTCCAGGCTGTTCTCTCCACCCAAGCAAAGTGTGGCTGCCCTGGGTTTGAGGTGCCTGGGGCAGTGTTGGGGCTGACCCTGTTCTGGGCTGGGTGTGATCTGCACCCTGGAGTGCCCAGAGCAAGGTGGGGACTGTCCAGCATCACCTAATCCAGCAGGGCTGGCTCAGCCTGGGGGAGCAGGACAAGGGACTCACGCTCCAGTGAGCTGTCAGAGCCCAAGATTCTCATCTTCCATCCTGAGTGGGAGCATTTAAGGTAACATTTGATCATTATTCTTCAACTCTTGGGTAGCTATGGAGACCAGGAGCTTCCTAAAGCAGAGCAGGAGCTCTCTGGGTGCAGCTGGAACTTGCTCAGACATTTCTGCCTCCTTTGGCCCCGTGTCAAATCTTTCTCCTTTCGGGAGTGGAACAAAGAACCAGAGTGGCACATGCAGAATATTATACTTGAGATCCAAATTCAGTGGGATAAACAGGAATGGATCTGCACTTGTGAAAAAAAGGCTAACTCAAAGGCTCCTCTCCTACAGCCCCTGCTCTGAACAGGGAGGGTTGTGCCAACAGAGTCAGCAGGTACAGGAGCTCTTCTCTGCTGGGAAACAAAGGCAGGAGGGCCTGGAAGCGACAGAAACTGAGGAGGTGGGAAAGGATGGTGGAAAATATCCTGTTTGTCATATATATTGAATCTGTGAATGCTTGGAAACGGATGGAAAAGTCTGTCTGATCTGACTCCCATGATTAATTACTGCCACTGTGACAGGTTTGCAGTGTGCCAAGTCCTGTTGGAAGGGGGAAGAGCACTGATGGATCAATGCAGTAAAGCCTTTGTTAAGGATTCAGGCATCCTGGGTGAATTATTTTGCTAAATGTACTACACATGGTTCTGCTTCAGTTTGCTTAGATGATCAACAACTTTGTTGTCATCCTTGGTTCTCTACATACTCATTCAGAGAAGAGAATGTATTTCCTCAGTATTTTTTTAGTGAGTTGCAGTGTGTTTAATCCTAGGATATGGCAGCCGCTAAAAATGTTGGGACTTTATTTCTGTAATTCAGACTTAGAGCTCAGTGTCAGTCCTCAGGCAGTGGCTGAGGAGTCCTGGGAGCTGGTATCTCTGCAGTCAGGGATTGCAGTGTCCAGGGTGAGTCCCTGTGGGAGCTAAGCTGCCCTGGCTGAGCTTCCAGCAGGAACACTCACCTCCAGCAGCCCTGGATGTCCATTTGTGGAGGGAAACAGACTGAACAGGGAATGTTTCCTGGATGTGGAGCAAATAATCTCTGTGAAACAGCAATGAAAGCTATCCCATAAGAAGAGCCCATGGGGCACTCTTCCTTCTAGTCCTTGGCCTAACTGGTCCAGCGCACTCCTCAGGCTGTGCTTCCCTGGGAATGCACAGCACCTTTCCCTGTGCCAGCCAGGAAACAGGTGATGATGGAGCAAAGTGTGTTCTACTGAGTCATTAAACTTGGAGAATGTGCAAGTCTGACTTGCATGCACAAAGATTGTTTACAGCTCCTTGTGTATGGCAGCAATCCATATCCCACTGGGAGGGAGACGGTATCAATGCATGTGTGTATAGTTGTTCTGGGGGAAATGCATTTGTGGCAATGAAAACTCATTAATTTGTGATGCAATGAGTTGTCACATATCAGGAGACACATATGATGAATATGGATGAATGTTAATAGGATTTTTGAGTTGTCTGGAAAGGATCCTCAGTCCCACTGCAGTTCTGGAAGATTTCAGCCCACACAACTATCATCCTATGCAGAAAATTGTTACACACAAAGTTGGAGTAGCTGTGGGGGGATTGTTTTATTTTCTCTCTATTATACAGAAGAGTGAATTTTATGACAGGAGAGGAAATGTGAGGACTAAACAAATGACTAATTCCTTGGAGCAGCAGTGTAGGAGCCATAAAACTTCAGTTAATAAATGACAACTGTTTAGCCAGACTTGAGCCACTTTTACAGGCATTTTATAGGCACAGGAGGAAGGTTTATGAATGCTTTTCTGAAATGCCAAGGAACCATGGGCAGTACTTAAGAGTAAGGTGGGATGCTGCACTGGAAGTGACCTAATTGTACAGTTCTAGGAGTGGTTTGTTACAGCTGCACAGACATGAGGCACTGCCAGCCCATCTCTTCTCCACAGGGAGCTCTGCTTCACCTCACTCTGGTCCCAAGTCAATTTTGCTGTTTCAGATAAATTACTGAACCTTTCTGTTGCTACTTTGAGGTATTTTGTACTTTTTCCTTCCTGATACAACCTCAGTGTGGGAGTTGTGTCCTATCATTACTGAGGAGACACAAACTGTGTGGAAGAGCTGTTCTTGCCCTGGTCAGGGCCAGGTGTAGGTTGGTGTTTTCTCTGCTGCTTATCTCCTGTTCCTATCTCCTTTCTGAGCTGGGCAGGAAGCCAAACCCAGGGGAAGCAGGTTGAGAAGTTTATCCCCCTAAAAAGACCTGTCCGTGATGGGATTAAGTGTATCAACACGTCTTGGTGCAATACCATTTACCTGGTAACCAGAATATAGAGTAAGTGGCCAGCAGTTCCTTCTCACCACTCTTCCATCCAGCCCTTCCCCTAGAGTCCTCTCCTGGGGCCAGTCACAGCTGCTCCTCAGGCTGCTTTGTGTCCCTGCATCTTCCTGTGTCCCCTGATGTCACTCTCTGTAATACATTCCACTGCCCACTGAACCAGCAATGACAGCGTTCCAGGGTTTATATGCTTTCACCAATTTGTAAGATTAGATGATCAGCCTTGCGGTGTATTGACCAAAAAACTCCCAAAAGTCCTGTTTTTCTCCTTAAAAAAGCAATGCTGCAGCTGTGCTTGGGGAGCAGGCACAGGTGCAAGTTCTACCAATATCCAAGTGTACAGGAATCACTCTGCTGCTAGGAAAATGCAGAAGACAAGTTGGGCAAGAGATTTAATAAGGAAGGAAATGATTTTGACTTTTTGTTTTCCTGGAGCAGCTGCTGTTTATAAAATCAATGCACAAAACTCTGTGTGAGAACACAGAGGTGAAAGGGTGGAGTAAGGATAGTTCAGAGACAGCAGGAGCTTATATTTCTTTTGCTGTGACATGCTCTGATTTGTATCTGAGACACTCAGGGTGTGAGGGAGTGTGGATCAGACACAGCAAAGACTTCCATTTGTGAGTGGTCCAGATGAATTTCTCTTCCCTTGGCAGTGATCTGTGACCATGACCTTCCTGATTCCCTCTGTGCATCAGGCACTGGTTCTGTCACAGAGCTGGCAGGTGCCTCGTGCCAGGTGTGTTGTGCCCCATGGAACTGTGCAGTGGAGGATGGAGAACCACCCCAGGGGACTGATTCCCTTCCTGGCTGTTAGCAGCACTAACAGGAGGCTCCTAAAGCAGTGAAACTAATGGATATGCAAATAAGAGCATCAATGTCAGCTGCCATGTGTGTTTTGGGATGTATTATTGGGTGGAAGACAGTACCAGGATTTAAGATCTGTAATTAGTTTAACATCTGTGTCATTATAAAGGTATTTTTCCCAAAAGAGCCAATATGCTGATTGATTTCAGTACTCACATGACTTAGTAGAGACTCTTGATATTTGTTGCAATTGGCAGTGGAGAGTCAAAGAGGCTCTTGGTGGTTTTGGTATCACTTTCAATGGACTTGGAATCGACTGTTAGCAGCAAATTAATGAACAGCACTAATTATGCTAGAAAAAAAAATGTTGAGAGGATGAAGACAGGCCAGGAAACAGTGTAATGGTATCAGGCAAATGTGGCCAAACCAGCAGCCACTGACAGTGCACAGGCAGCATCAATGTTGTGTGCTGAGGGAAGGATAAGGCTGAAAATGAATGGATTCAGTGGGTTCCTCAGGGCTGCCCTGGAGCTGCAGGGGAATTAGCACTCTGAATTCTGCATGCTTTGTGGTTCAGGGGAGATGTTGATAGAGACTGAAAAGGCAGTGGTGTTCCTCAGGTTGCTGGAAGGAATCCTGCTTTGCTCCAGAGATCTCCTCTGCTCTCCCCTAATGAGCTCAGAGAGCTGCACATCCATCTGAGTCAGGCTCCAGTGTCCTGCCTGGAGGTGAGGCTGGGACCAGAAAGCCTTCAGCCCATCACTGTGAGGGTTTGCTCCACTTCACTTTGCCTTCCTGCTCCTTCTTCACCTGAAACTCTTTTCCTTGTAGGACCTGAGCTTAAGCTCTTCCCCTGACTGTGCAGAGCAGGATCAGCCAGGTGCAGGTGTCCCCTCCTCCTGCATCCCTGTACTCCCAGCCCTGCTTTGGCCCAGGGTTTGCCACAAACTGCATGTACAGATGTGAAAAAGCAGCAAAAGAACTAGTAAAATCTGCCCCCAATATAAATGCATGAGCAAAGTAATGGAATAGGATCATTCCAGCACCAGGGTTGTTTTCTCTTTGTCTTTTTAATTTGAAATACTCAGAACAGTTTGAGAGTTTTGATGTGTAATAAAATCCTGACCTGTTTTCTGCCGAATTGCAATTGTACAGCCTTGGCTTAACAATACATTGCCAGCTGGAACTGGGGCAAAGTAAATCCACAAACATTATATAACTTGAATTGGTTTATACAAGGAGAAGGGGATATATAATATCTTAAGCCTTTTAAATAAGGGATAAGTGCAATACTGGGAATTTGTTCATATTATCTCATGCTAAGTTTTAAAATGCATTTCCAGGTGCAGCATTTAAAGATGAGGCTGTTATTGGATGGGATCCTTTGCTTCCCAGTGCTTGGGAACTGTCATTGGTAGGGAAGCAATTGGCATTGTCCTGTGGTTGGGTGTTCCTGTGATCAGATGCTGCTGTGAGGAGCTCAGTGGATACACCTGGATGGACACAGGGAGAGGTCTTCCTCTCAGTCAGAGGAAGGAAACAAATGATTTGCCATAGTGAATAGAAACAGTTCTGGTGTAAGGCCCAAGCTCTTCTGTAGTGTTCAAGAAAGTCAGTCAAGTGTTCCAAAACCAGCTCCTTCTGTCAGAATTATTGACTAGCCCAGAGACAACTGTCCAGGTGTTTTTATTTTAATAGGAGAAATCTCATTTATTGGTGTTTTAAAGCATATTGACTACTTGGGGGAGGCTAGAGGATAATATTTTAGGTGTCTCAGTGGGAAAGGTTTTCTTATGTTGTCCCTCCAGTGTCAGAGTCCAGGGCAGAGCACTGAGAGCCCAAAGCTCTGATCTTAGTTACATGTACATGTATATACATAATGCATAGATAACTTGATGCTCTTGCAGTGAGTGGGGGTGAAGTCACAGCACTGCAGTGGGGAATGCAGGGCAGGGATTTTGCAGCAGCAAATGTAGTACAGAAGTCAAAAATAAATCAACTAAAAATACACTGTACATCAACAAGTGATGCATGTGAGCCTGGGACACGCACTGTGTCAGGCATTGGCCCCCAGAGCAGCCCAGGGCCCTTGTGCCACAGTGCCCTGACAATGAGGGAAGGGACAGCACTGCTCACCTGCTGCTGCCTGAGATGCTGCACAGCCACAGGGCTGGGAATTGTTTCCACATGAGGACATGGGGCTGCTTTGGGATGAGCCATGCCACAAAAGTCCCTTCTCTCTCTAGCTGGCAGGGGGACAGTTGTCAGGCACAGGGCAAAGGGCAAAGAACAGGCTTTTAAGACTACTTAACTCTATTTTAAGTAGGTTTTCACACTGTCATTGCTATATGCATTGGCACATTTGAGGTGGTGACATGATTTGGCTAAATCTGGGTGTTAAGGTTTGTGCTGCCCTTGTCCTTCCTCAGGGAGGTGGTGGCAGCTGTAGGCAAGGGCATTTGGGCCAGAATTATCCTTTCCTGAGTCCTGATGCTGTGGGTTGTACTGGAAGGACAAGAGTGTCATCACTGGGATGGTTCTTCACTCCTGGAAGGTGTCACAGAAGTGATGATCCAATGGTTCATTTAAGCTGTGAAGGACACTGTGCTAATGGGAAATCCCTGGGATCATATTTAATTCACCTGAGCTTGTTTTAGAGGTACACAGAGCCACATCACCAGATCCTGCACTGACCTGCAAACCCTTCCCACCCTCACTGCTGGACAACACAGCATTCCCTATGGAATGTGAGCACCTCTCTATCAGGTGCAGGAGGACTTGGCACCAGGAAGTTTCACAGCCAATAGCTCAAGGCTCAGAAGCTGCAGAAAGAGAGATCAAGGAGATGATCAGTACATTACAGATCCTTAATTTAGTAACTTTACACAATTAGGAGTTATATGTTAATATATCAATACAGCAAGATACGACACTGAATATTAACTGTCACCATTTGAATGTCACATAATACATCCAGAATTTAAAGCCAATGTAATTACCTTTGCTACTAATTTAATTAGCATTCATTTAGAAGGAAACATCCTTTGGCATTTGACAGCATTTAAACTTTGTGCTGCTTGTTCAGGAATAGCTCCTGGAGGGGGAAAAATCACTTAGGGAATGTCTGAAAAATTCAAACTGTTTGAAAATTAAACTGTTTTCTTGATTTCCTTCCCATGTGGATACAAAAACGAGCCTTGGGATTTTAGAATTCTCATTTTACATGAAGGGATGTATCAGATAACAATAGTAGTGTTATTCACAGTATGTGAATCAGTTATCAGCAAGATCAGTTCCTCTGGAGAGGAGAAGTAAGTGATTTTGTGCTTCTTTTGGGGTTTTAGTGTGTTCCAAACTCTTCCTGGTGGTCGATGATGTTTGTGACTGTTCTTGTAACACGTGAAATATTTTGACTTCAGTGTTTTTGGTGATTTTTATAACCTAGAAAACCTGATGACAGTTCAGAGCTGCTGCTGAGCCAGCAAAGGTACAAACAATGAGTGATACAGGTACAAACAAATGAATGATACAGGTACAAACAAATGGATGATACTGAATCACAGTCAGAAACATGAAATTCTGGTTCTCTGCCAATACACGATCCAGCACAGATTATCACACCCTGAGGGGCTGTTTTCCTCCTCACACTGGACACAGCCACATACAATCTCTCCATGAGTTTTGCCTTAAATTCAAACTTCAAGATAACTTATTAAAAGCCTATTTTTAGAGATAATATCCCTATAAAAACCTTCAAAAGTATTTTTTGCTGTAGCCTCTGGGCTTTTCTGCCCTTTCCTGGTAGTGTGATCTTAAAGCACTTACGCCCTGACAAAAGATAACATGCTCTTTATGAGATTTAAAGATAGCATATTTCAGATTAATTTAGATGAACCAAGAGAAAACTGTATCTGAGGAAAGCTTTTACTGAACTAATAATTTCTGCTTTTTGCAGCAATTAACTTAAAAGTGAAGTAATTAAAGTGGTGAGTTTGTGTGTGCTAGGAAGGGCGGCTTGCTAAAGAGACCATTGGCCTTTATATTTTGGAAGAGGATTTTATAATCTCATTTGCCTTCAAATAAATAACACCAGTCTCAGGGAAATTTCACCTGTGACCTCCTTTGGCATTTGGGGTGCATTGCTGGTTCTGGGAGGGAAGACAGGTGAGTTCTGCCATGTGTTTTTTGCTCCCTAAAAGCCAGGGAGGGGTTAAGAGATGCAGTGTAGCAGAAATGTGGATCATGGAAGTGTTTTCCAGGGCAGGACTGTTGCAGGAAGAGTTCTCTTAGCAATGCTGATATTTTTTTCATGTGGTGATTATGTTAAATTATGTTGTAGACACACCATTGATGTGGGATAGAGTGGTACAGCAGAGCTGACTCTGTTTGCCATCTGTATCCCAAGAGATAGGAGAGCTTTGCATCCGGAAATCCAGGCAAAAATAATATTTCTCCTATATACATATTATGTCGTATAATCCATTCTAGAAATACTTAATCTTATTCTATTTTTTTATCATTCAGGTGCCGTTTTTGCAAACACTGAGCCATTCCCGGGCCTGACTGCCCAGCACTGCGGGAAGGGATTGCCATCTGCTGGCAGCCACTCCTGTCCGGAGCAGGAGACATTCCAAGAGACATTTCCACTCCTCACGTCCTGGAGGAGCTGGGTGACTTGTTGTGAGCCCAACAGTGCAGTCTAACCCGAACAGTAACAAGTCCCACGAGTTGTTTGTGCCACAGACTAAGTGAGGTGAGGTGGTGTCAGCAGGTGTGTGGCTCCTGCTCAGCAAACAGCCCGAGCCCCTGGCAAGTGAGCAGGTTGAACTATGTGTACCAGGGTAATTACACAGTGTTCATCTCTGGGTTTGTGATTCAATAAGAACTGTGAGTCAATAACACTCCCTGGATGTGTTCCAGGCCAGGTTGGACAGGGCTTGGAGCAAACTGTGCTAGTGGAAGGTGTCCCATGGCAGGGGGTGGGATGAGAGGAGCTTTAAGGTCCTTCCAATCCAAACCATCCTATGAACTGATTCTGAAGGCAAAAACCAGTGAATTCTGAGAGCTTGGTTTGGGGCAAAATACATTCACAGTGAAGAAGCCACAGAAATGGGAATTAGTGTCAAACAAACAGCAAAGTCTGTGTTTCTATTGCTCCTTGTTACCCAAGTTTGCTGAGCAGTAGCCAAAGTGTCCCTGCTCCTTCATTTTGAAGCATCCTTGACCAGTGCCTGGAGATCCCTCAGGGTGAGGACAGTGGGGTTCAGGTGCTCATTTCCTTTAACTGCAGTAGGATTCATTTGAACAGGTGAAAAGACACACCAAATTGAAGAAACAGCTTTGTCAAAGCTCCAAAACATTTTCATTTTCCACAGAAAAGATTTAAGTACAGCATATTTAGTTTCCTTAAAAACCCCAAACCCCACTCCTTTCTGTGTGCCCAGGGCTGCAGTGCCTGCACTGAGTGGTGCAGCAGAGCATCCTAAGTCCCTGCATAGCCGAAATTGCTCCATCTGTCACGCCGAGTGGTGCAGCAGAGCATCCTAAGTCACCGCATAGCCGAAATTGCTCCATCTGTCACCAGAGGGAACTGCAGCACCAGTGTAGGAGCTGCTGTCCCTCACACACCTTTGCTTTGAGGATTCTGCAGTCACACCCAGCCCCTAAAGCTGCCTCTGTCCCTACAAATAAGATACTTCTTTAATCTGTCCATAAAAGTCTCGATTTTTAATGCTTTCGGGAACTTTATTTCTAGGCAGATAAAACTTGGATAAAACACTTTAATGGTTTTTCAAGGGTTGCAAACCTTTTTTTGATTAAGTGATTTGTCATGGCAATTTTAAACATGCATTTTATTTTCCCCAGGACAGACAGTTCATTTGAAAAGGAAAATAGAAGCTATAGGAAAGGAGCAAAGATCCATCTGATGTCTTCCCTCAGGCAGATGAAGTGCAAAAGGAGGGATCATCCCCAGGGAGGTATGGAATCAGGCAAACTTGGGCCAGAGTCAACTGGAAAAAGAGGGAGAAGAGGACTTGACTGAGCCAGTCCCTCCAGGAGGACGCTGTCAGTACTGGCACTGAGCTCACAGGGATCCAGCTGGAATTTTGAGTGGTGAGTTTGGAGCGTGCAGAGCTCTCTGCTGCCCACATAAAGGTGTTCCCTCCCAGCCAAGTCTCCCTGGGACAGGTTGGGCTGTCCCTGCTGACCTCAGTGTGGGTTTGATTTATCAGAGGTTTTCTTCTGCTCTTGAGTTTTGTCCCAACTTGCTCTTCCCAGTTTTTAAAGAGCAGACAGTCCTCACAGGGACAGCTAAGAGCATCTGAGGGTATAAGAATGTAAGGTATAAGGGTATAAGCTGAGCTGTAGTTTTCTAATACAGCGTGGTACTGCACTGACTGTTGTACTTGGTGACCTTAAAGCTCTTTTCCAACCTTAACCATTCTGTGATTGTATAAATTTCCGAATAGAAGATTGAAGAAATCCTTTATTTTGCTCTGAAGAGGACACTGAAATCATCTTACTCCATTTTATCCAGTGTTTATGGTCAGATGAAGAAGCAAATGAGTTAAATCTTAGATAAACACAGCATTTTAGAGAGTCTTTCACAATTTGTGGTAATGAGCACATCCTCTTTTCTTTAGCCAGTGTGTGTTTTGCCATTGTGTTCCTTGCTGGCACGATCTAATGTTCTTTCAGAGGACAGAGAGAGAGATCAAATGAAGTTGTTTTCAGCCTGTGTCTGACTTTGCTCAGCACATGAGCTCAAACCACACAGGCCAACAGTTGTTTCTGAATGCAGGATCTTCACTCTGGGAAGCTGTTTTCAGAAAGGAAATGCAGGGCTGAACCAAGAGCTGGGACACACATCCCAGCTGAGCAGCTCAGCCGCTTGTTTGTCAGGAGCTAGAACAAAGGCCCAACAAAAAGTGGCACCCAACATCCAGCTGTTCCCATCTCTGTGTCTGGGCACAGCCAGGGCATCATGGCAAAACTCTTGTTGGAACATCCCACGTGGCTTCTGCCTCCTGCTGTGCTGCCTCCCCTCCTCAGCCTCCCTCTGAAAGGAGCTTTTCCTGACCCTTTGAGCCTTAAATTATAAAAATTTAGCCCAATCACTAAACTTTGAACTTCACCTGCAGGAACAGACCCTTTACAAACCAGAGAGGAGGGCAGCTGGGTAAAAGGAGAAGAAATCAGTCAGGAAGCAGCTCAGGCAGTCATTCATCTTGTTTGCTTTACTCTCCCTCTGCCCTTGTGCCATGGGGCTAACAGGGAAGATGGAAGGACCCCAAAAACCCTTGTGGGTGCCTTGTTTCACCCTTGATCTCAGGAGATTCCATGTCAGTTCAACTCAGGTGAAGTTGCACAGCACTGGGCTGGACACAGCTCTGGAGCTGCTCTGGCTTCAAACACCTGCAGTTACCTATACTCGGGTCCTTGTTTCATCCCCATGGGATGGGCTTTGGCCATGGACTGGGCTTTAGCCATGGGCTGGACCCTTGCTCATGGGCTCATCAGGCTGTTCATGGTGCAGCTCACCTTCCAGTCACCTCCAGCTCTACACCAGAGATCCCCCTGAGCTGCTGCTCATAAATTATGTGTCAGGCAGATGTATCCACAGCAATTATCCCTGTGCCAGCTAGGAAGGTATTTACCCATCACTCAGCTGCCATGGAATGCAGCTATACAAAGCAAACCCCACATCATTAGAGATGTTATTTTTAGACACCAGTGGGGAACTAATCCAGAAATTACATGGCACATGAGATGTCTACACAATAGTGCTGTTTCCCCATTATATTTGCAGCTAGATTTTTGCAGGTATCTCAGCATTCAGCTGGGTGATGCTTCTCTCTGCCAAGAGAAATAGTGTGCAGACCCCAAGCCCTAGGAAACAGCCTGTGGATTAAATATTTAGTAGCTTAATAATGGATTTTTTCAGTTCTTTGGTTGCATAGTTATCAAATAAATCAACAACCAGCCTTTATTTTCATGATCTAAATGTGAGTGGAAGTAATGTCTGGTAATTTGCAAGGGAGCTTTCAAATGCTGAGACTGGTGTGACTAATAAAATGCATTTCATTAGATGAATGTTCCACACATAAACCTGTTTCCTGAATGCAATAATCTGATATTCTCACATGTGAGTCTGAGGTCACAGGAGTGATGGCAAAGTCAGAAAACAATCCAAGACATATAAGCACAGCTTTTGATTGCTAGTAAATCAGGGTTTTATTAAAGGAAAAAGCTCAATTGAAAGATAAAGATGCGATTAAAAAAATTAATAGCAATACTACAAAGCTGTAAAGGTTTTATTACTTGGAGCATTCCTGTCCCTCTAAGCTCCTCTAAAGCAGTGCAGCCTGCAGCTATTTATATAGGTCATATAGAATCTGTAAAACAAAGCATTTCTTTGCCATTTCTCTCCATGTGGGTGCAGATTTCTGGGGGCTGAAAGTACAGTAACAAAGACAGAAACTCGGCATAATTCCCATATTTCTAGGTATTGGTGCAGTGATGGAGATTAGGGTTTGCCCTTAGTATATTGGCTATTAAACCCTAAATATAGCCAATTTGCTTTGCAAAATGGGTGCTATGTCAGTGAGGTTCTGACAGTTCCTTCCCCATCATCAGGCACTCAATCACTGGGATCCAGCTGAAGGAGCACAGGAAGTGCATCCATGTGGTTGTGTCCAGGCAGTTGTGCTCCCAGCATTCTGCAGTGGAATGTGCTGGGAAGGAAACCTGTCTCTGGTACAACAGGGGAAGAGTTTGCCTCTTAGTGAGGTGCTGTGTGATTGTTTATAGCTAAATCTTTCCCCAGTATTGTCCAAGCAAGAGGCACTGGCTGGGGGAGAGGAAACCTGGAGTTTCCAGCACAGAGATGTTTGTTGGTGGCTCCAAACTCTGTGGCCCAGCCCAGCTGAGATTTCTGCTGCCCCAACAGCCTGTGTGTGCAGACAGGGCAGTGGGTGGGCTGAGGGATGTGTGGGTACTGAGCTTTCTGAGGTGAGAGCTGTGCCTGTTGTTGTTACAGGCGAACTCATTACCAACAACACGTCGCAGTGAGTCTGTTGGCTGTGTGGCACAGCCTTGGGTCAGCTCACTGGAAAGTTCCTGCATAACCAGTTCAGGAGCTGAACATCACATTTCTGCTAGTGTTGACTGGATTTTTCTTGTGTTCTTTAGGGCTGGACTCTGGCTTTAATCATCCCCTTGCCTGTTAATTTTCCATGCTAGTTGGATTTGATGGTCTTGGAGGTCTTTTCCAACATCAACGATTCTATGAGCACTGAGCTGTTGGTCCCCTCCATGCTCCAGGGCCCATGCTGGGGGGTCCTCTGCTGACACAGCAGCACCCACAGCTCCCCAGGTCCTCCCTGGCAGCTTTGGGGCAGAAGCAGTTAAATGGCTCAGGTCTCCCAGGTTGGCTCAGGTCCCTCAGGATCTGTGACAGGCTCACACAGCTCCTTGTGTGACTGAAGGAACAGCCAAGTGATAGCCATCAGTGCAACAATACTCTCTGTGCTCTGAGGTGGGAGGGAAGCTTTTGAAGGCAGGAGGGACATTGTTCCTTCCAGTCCTTCCCCAGAGCCTTGGCACAAGCTCAAACACCTGCAGAGGGTCCTCGTGCTCCCCATGGCCAGCGGCGCGTGCAGCTCCACTGGGCAGACAGGAGTGTGTGAGCTCTGGCAGTCAGAGCTGCCAGCCAAGGAATCCAACTGCTTTATTTATTATTCCTTCTGGCAAAGTGCACATGGATCTGAAGAAGAGAACTGAATATTTTCTAAACCATCAGTACTGTTTTTCCCCCTTAAAATCACTTGCAGCCTTGCTGCCTTACTCGGGTCCTCTGAATTCCAGCTCTAATTCACTTAAGGCACAGAAGGCATTTGAGCCATTTGAAGTGATTCCCAGCTTTGAGAGTTAATAGGAATGAAGTTAAGGAGGCTGTTCCAAAGGTTGCCCTAAGTGAGACCAATCTGAGCACTTCAGTGAGCTGAAGGCTAAAAGAGAGAAAAATCATTCCTGACCCCCAACTCTCCATTTAAGTCTAACTCTGGATATTGAGTATCAAACACAGAGGGACAAACACAGGAATTACAACGTAATTTGAAACACAGACAAAAAGGAGGGAATTGTTTTTCTTGTGTATTGTTCCTCAGGAGCAAAGCAGGAGCTGCATTTTGCCACAGATCGTTCTGAGGTTTCTCTTTAGCCTTGTGTCCTCTCCTTGTCCTTTCTATTGTTGTGTTGTCCCCCTGCTTGTTATTTTGGCTGTTGGACTGAGCCCTATTGTAGAACTGTGTCTGCAGTTCATTCCTCAGTTCCAGACAGAAGATGTGTTGTTGAAAATAATGTCTGTATTGTTGCACTATTCTTTGTGCCCTTACAACTTTTATCTCCTTACCCTCCTGCCTTGGATGTGCAGGACAACACTCCCTGTCTGCAGCTACACAGGGGGAGCAGCAGTGACTCACTGTCCTTGCTTCAGGCAACTGGGTCTGGAAAGATCCCAACCCGTGAAGGTCAGATTGTCTGATCAGGAATACATGGTTCCTGGTGGGAATTATTTCCATGAGATCAGATGGATATATATAATTAGCAGAACCAAACCAGACAGAGTTCTGAGGGAACAGCTGTACAGCCAAGGTGGTTATTGTAGCAGAGCTTTTCAATAGATAGATTACACAGAATCATATTTCTTTTTACAATTAATTGTATCTTATCCCAAAAATTCTGTTTGTTGGTCAAAACCAGGATCACTCTGAGGGATCTTCACACGCAACTCTCCTTGGATGTGATACAAGCTGCTGTGCAGTTTGTGCCTTTGGCTCAGGCCTGGCACTTGAGAAACTCTTTCCATGTTTCTGTCTTCTGAATTAGAGACAGTTCACAATGATTTACCCTATTTAGGACAAAATAATTTTCAGATAATGTTAAGAAGGTTCCTCTTTTGAATCGTGTTGCCCATGACCCACAGGAGTGATGAAAACCTGTGGCAGTACCTTGTACCCATCCAGAGGGAAGAAGTTAAACATACCCCTGTGATTTGTGGAGTATGAGGTAGCAAAGAACATATAACTACAGGAATACCTGCACAAGTATCCTGACTAGGGCCTGGCTTGGGCTTTGCCAAGAGAGGGACAAGAGGAGATGTAGGGGGCTGAGAAAAAACCAGATCCCTGTCATGCTCTAACTATGTGGATCATAAATATTATCTGCCTGATCATGTGGTGTTTCATGGCTATAAAGACACCATAAAGCAGTTTTCACTGTTGTTTCTCTCCTTCTTCACAAACTGACCTCTCTTTAATCACTTTCCTCTGAAACAGATGTGCAGTTGGAGGAACAGGCAGAAGCATCCTTGAACCTCCTGAATTCTTGCCTTTTCAGCCAACTGAATGCACATAGCCCAAACCTGGCAGAGTGAGCCAGGCAGCTGCAGCACATTCCAGATATGGCTCTATTTAAAGCATCCCAAGGCTCCCAGAGCAGCTGCAGAGGCAAACCTTGAACCTGCCATTAAACCAGCAGAGGAACAATGGCAGAACCAGGTAAGATGCACAGTTACATGTGAATGTAACAATATATTAAAATGAATAAGTCTGAGAGGTGTAGTGTGAAAATACTCAGCTACTTGTATCCTTGCTTATAAACTATGTATTTTACTTTTCAGTAACAGTTATCAGTTTAGAAGCTAATTCCATTAACAGCAGGGAGTTAAATGTATCTTGTATTCCTCCTCCAATTCTGAATCCTACCAGTTTTATCTTTAGTTTTTTTGTAGTTGTAACTTCAAGCTGGTTAATAGAACAGAACTGTGTAAAATGAGTTATGTTTGACAGCATTTTAGGTCTACTGTGTGTGGCTGAACTCTGAGTGCAGTGCTGGGTGAACACAGAATAACTTGAATTTTAACCCCAAAGCTCAATGACAAAGTAAAAAGTTAATAATGACCTTTGCCTCGTAATCACACGTCACTGTCTCCAGAGAGAAAAGGCAGTTTATAAAATGCATTTTGTATGAATTGTCCTTTTTGGTTTACTTCCCTGTGGGAGCTTTGGATGGGGAAACAACTCTGAGTGTAGTTGTGATATTAGCTGTGTACACAGTTACTCAGGTAGTACTTGTGCTTGGAAAAGGAATTGTTTAATGCATCTTCATAGCTATGTTAATAGTTTTTAAAGACTTCTCTTTCTTTTTCTTGCACCATTAACTCTGGTTTCTAAGGAGGAGAGTGAATTTCTGCTGAGGTACAACAGGATATTGAAAGGTGTTTGTCTATTTTATTTTCCATTGATATTGACAGAAAGATCCATTGATATCCACACTGACACTGATTTAAACTGGAACTCACATAACAAACCATCACAGTCAGTAGCCCCAGCAGCACTCAGCAGAGCTCTGTCAGAGCTCCTCCACATACCCAGCAGGATCCAGCCCTGGATTTGTCATTAGACCTTTAGCAAAACAGCAAGTAAAGAGAAATAATTACCAACAGGAATAACAACTTAAATGCCCCAGGTAAGGGATTCCCCTATGGTAAAAGGACAGAATTTCAGAGCAGGATTTTCTTTTTGCTGTGTGGTTGTTTATCAGTTCAATACTTTCATGGCAGCACATGTAGACTTTCTCTCTGTGCTCTCCCTTTCCCTCTGGCAGACACACATGCAGTGTCAGGGTGAGACAAGCTCGTTGTGCACAACTCTGAAAGAGCAATGTGGCAATCCTTGAATTATTAAGCATCCCTCTGAGCCTGCCTGCTTGATCTAAACTGTGCAAGGTGTTGTGAATAGCTTTACATAATTTATTCATCCCTTCACAAACCCAGAAATCTATTAACTGAGGAAAGATGTGCTTTAAGAGGTTGTAATATATTGGTGAGTAATAGGATCTCAAAGGTTGTTATTCTGCTTTCTGGCAAGAGTCTGCTCTTTGCAGGGAACTGATAGAAGGGTCTTTAAAACCCTGATGTTGTAGAGAAATGTATTTATATAAAGCCAGTCCTGCTTCCAGTGTGCTCTGTGGAGAAGCATCACCTGCACTGGGCTCCACATCTGCATGTAAATTCTTGGCTTGTTTAGCGATAGTGGGACACTCATCCCATGTTTGTGGCTGGCCCAGCTTAGTCAGGCACCTGGGACATCCACATTGGGAACTGTCATGTTATTTTCCTACTGAAAAGAAGGGAACACCCTTGCAGTGGATAATTACCCCAGCCTGAGCTCCCTGTATCACTGTGGTGACAGGATAGGAGAGGGCTGTGGTGGGCAGAGAGATGAGCTGTGAGTGTCTGAGGCACAGCCACTGCCAACACCCCTTTGGGGTCTGGGAGCTCACAGTGTCCCCTCAGTGCAGCCCCAGGCACACAGATCTGGACTGGCTGCAATGTTAAATAACCACTGTATTTTTTGGCTTACTTTTGCCAACCTAATAAGGCTTCTAGAAGGTGCTGTATGTGTCAGGGCTTGAATTCTGGCTCTGCCAGGACAGCTGCTGTCAATGAATCCAGTGAAGATATTCTGGTGACCTGTGGAGCCCCAGGGCAGCACCATGCTCATCTCCTCCTTGTACCCCATAGCTTTGGGAAGTGCCAAGCCTTTTACTGGTCTGATGGCAGAGACTGGAGCATGGAAATCCTGTTGGGCTCTTGCTCTGGATTCTCACTAGGAAGCCTATCAAGACATGGTGACTCCATGCTAGAAATAGCCATCACAATGTGGCCTGAGCTCACAGGTATCTCTGCTCTGTGGTGATCCTGGGTTTGATGTGTTTGGGTAATTCCCTGTCAATGTAATGTGGCCTTCCTAGAAAAGATTCTCTTCTCTCTTCCAGCCCAAGTTCCCCTGTCCCGCCTTGTTGTCCCTGTGCTCCTGGCAGTTGGCTGGATTCTGGGATGTGCCCTTATGGTTTACATTGTCTTCTCCTGATGGCAGTAAGTGGCTGGCACAATGTCACAGACCATACCTGCTCACCTGCCTTGGCACTGCCACCTTTTTAACTGAAGTTTTCTTTGTCTTACAGGACAGAGGAATTTGTAATGATGTTGATTGGAAGCACCTGGAAGTTCAATTGAGATTTCTATTGACTAAAATAAGTATAAAATGAGTTATTTTTAATATCAAAACTGTAAAAGTGGTGTACACTTTTTATCCACAGCAAAAGTGTTAAATGCTAATTAGTACATTAGGAAAACTCCCCAAACCCATTTCCCAGTTTTCAAGGGGTTTGTGATTGAGGGAGTGGTTTTGGGGTCCATGGTGGGTCAGGTACCTGTCTGCTGGCTGGATAGCAAACGTTTAAGGTAGCTGCTACCAGCTAAGGAACTGAAAACTTCTTAGAAACAGGCAAGGGTTAATGTCTTGTGGGGCTTGAGGAAGTATTTTTAGTCTTTTTATGGGGAAAATGTCTTGGAATCTATTGTTATGAAACAGAAACATTTATGTCCTTCGAAAAGAAAACTTCAGGCTTGTTTAGGGTTGGGAGGGCTCTGCACAGCCAAGAGTGTCTGGAATCACAGCTCAGCCTCACTGTGCCCCCTGATTGTCTTCTACTGGGGGGTTTGCCTTCTTTAGTTATAATTGAAGATAATTCTATTCCCCTGATGGATAATTTGCCTTGAGAACTTCCAGTGACTTTGCCATTTCAATCAGAGCTGAGCATCAGATGATCTGAGCTGCTGCATTTTCACAGACAGCTTTGAGCTTCTGAGCATGAGGGGTTTTATACTAAAGAGTTGCAATTCTCAGAAGATGAAATCATTAATAATTCAGTCCCCAGTCAAAGTAGAGGACTGATTGTGGGAGGTATGTCTGGAAGATCCCAGCAAGATGTATGTTTAAGGGAATGTGCAAAAAAATCTTACTGACCCCTGATGGGCTTCAGTGGGGGAAAAAAAAAATCTTTTTTTTTGACTCCTTCTCAGTTTGTATCATTTTGAGAATGTGAGGAAGGCGCATGAGTCAGACATCATGTCTCCATCTGTGGCCACTGTCTGCTGTCCTTTAGGAGTGGAAACACAAACAGGTTTGACTGTAGTGCAGCCATGGCCATTCCTTTGCTGCTCCAGCAGTGTCAGCAGCAGCACTGGAGTGTGACATTCACTTTGGAAATTGTCTGAACACCAAGTTACTTCACCTGTGAGTGAACTGAGAGCAGAGGGGGGATCCTGTTTCGTCAGAGGTCCTGAGAGGGGATAAACTCTGCAGACTCTTGGAGAGCTGGAGAGAAGCTGCTGCTTCCAGGTGAGGTCCTCCCACATCACTGACTGCTAGTCACTCCCAGATGAGAACATCCATCTAGACTCACCTGTACAGGTAGGCTGTGTAAGCTCAGAGTGCAAGCAGATTCTTCAAACAGACACATCAGGATCTCATTTTAAAAACCAATGCCTCAGTTTCTGACCTCCCCCAGACCTATCCCAGCCACAAGCAGTGACTCCATAGGGACCACATCCATGTCTTTACATCTCAGTCCATTCACCAAGCATGGAGGGAAATAGTTCTGAGAGATCCTGTTGGCCCAAGAGGCTCTTTGGGTGTCTTATAATTCTGGAAACTGAATGTTTCCAATTAAAGTGTTACAGGGCTGAAATATAAACACTACAATCTGTTTTAGCTTTACCTGATTTGTGAGAGCAGAAAGATCTGATCTGGCAGAGCAAAACGAAATAACTCTCTAGGCTGGCTTCAATATTGCTGTATGCAAAGGAACAGCTCCTGCCAGTTTTGTAGAGCGATAAAAAGAGCATTATTCCAAGAAAACATACATCCCCCACGCTGTTTGAAGCCCACTGACTGCGCTGCAAAGGCACCTTTGGTAACCATCTTCAGGTGACCCACTCAGTGTCTGTTCACAGTGAGGCTGCACAGTGTAAGGCTCCTCATATGTACAGCAGTGTGAGGGGGTAGAATAGGTTTGGGGGCTTTAATTCTTGATAAATAAAAGGGGTGTTTGGGTGCTGTGTGTTTTCTCTCACACAGGTGCAGGTGATTGAGGAGAAAATAATATTTCTATTCAGATTGCTTGCAAAACTGTGGTGCTGCAGCACCTGTGGGTCAGGGGCACCTGCTGGGGCAGCCAGGTGGGCACTGAGGGAAGGGGCCAGGAAGGTTCTGGAAGGGCCAGAGCCACGAGGGGCACCGAGGGCTGAGTGAAATCACCATCACCTGTGCCTGAGGTGGAATCGCTAACACCTGTGCCTCCCAGCCCAGGCAGGAGCTCACCCAGGAGTGCCTCAGAGCCACCTCCAGGCTGTGTTCAGGGCAAAGTGCTGAGGAGAGAGCTCTGGCCCCACCACAGGGTGCTGGACTAGGCACCTGGATCCTCAGGCTACCTGTGACATACAGAGGGGACACCTCAGGTAGGTCACAATGGGTCCGTGTTAATGGGAACTGTGTCTGGGGGATCCCTTAACCCTCTAACTGGGTCAGCTCTCCCTGTAATGGGAGGATATCAGCCCTCAGGGCAGAGAATTGAACCCTCTCAAGTCCTACAGGGCATAAACTAGGTGAGGGCATTCCTTCAGGTGTGCAGGAATTGGGCCTGGCTCAGGCACTGCCTGCACTGATCCCCCTGTGCTGCCACCCCCACCTGGATCAGGCACTACCTGTGTTCCTTTACCTGTGCAGGGTCTGTGCCTGGCTGAGCACTACCTGTGTTGCCTCACCTGTGCAGGACCAGCCTGGCTGGGCAGTACCTGTGTTCTTTTACCTGTGCAGAATCTGTGCCTGGTTGGGCACTACCTGTGTTCCTTTACCTGTGCAGGGACCACCTTGGCTCAGGTGTCCAGCCCCATTCCAGCTGCCCTCAGAGCAGCAGAGGCTCTGCAGCTCTGTGCCCTCACCAGGGCATAGGATTCTTTATGTTTACTTTTAAAAATACTTGTGTATTTTTAATATATACCCAATTTTTTGTGTCAATATATATCCAAAGCTGTGGGGAATGTTGGTTCCTGGGTGGAAATAGAGGAGCTGTGGGTTTTCCCTTTCCATGAGGCTCATTCCTGTTCACAGCCAACACTACAAGTTGTGAGGGAAGATTCTGAGTTGTTTGTTGTGAATTTTGTTTACTGACATGTGAGATACTGACCCTGTGGAACTGGAAGCCTCTTTGGGGCAGTGGATCATGGAATCACACACTATCCCAAGTTGGGAGGGACCCACAAGGATGGCCCTGCACAGGACACCCCAACAATCCCACCCTGTGCCTGAGACACACAGAACTGATGTGCAGGATGAATGGCCTTGGGCTGAAGGAGATGATTCAAAGAAATCAACCTTTCAGATGGCAGGGTTAGATTGGATATTGGGGACTGAATTCCTCTTCTGTCAGCTCTTACAGCTGCAGAGCTGTGGGGCTCAGGGCTGAGTACAGGCATTTATTTGTGGTGGTTTTTACTGTCTCCTGTAAAGAACACACACTGCATCTGGCTCATAATTTCAGTTTATTATCAAAATGTTTTGATCAGATGACAAACTCAGACAGCTAAAAGGGCATAGGTTTTTAAATAGACCTATTGTAGCAGTCATCTGAGGTATCTGGTACTTGGTTTGGAAATGTGTTTGCTTTGATACACAAAGCAGTAAGTTCCGTTGCAATCTGCACGAGCATGTTTTAATACATATCATTGCAGATTTAAAGCCTTTTACCTTTTACTTAAAGCTCCTCCTGACTCTTGCGATCCACTGTGCAGCTTTCCTGACGTGAAGGTTGACATCAATCACAGCATGTACAGGTTATGTGCAGGATCAGACCCTAAACACTGAGAGAGTCAGCCTGGAAAGTCCAATGTTGGTGCACTCCTTTGGAGAACTTGTTACATAGGCTTTATCTTATTGCCCAGTACTATGCTTAACTCAACTTTCCCAGTTCTATGCAGCCACTGATAAAATATATTACAATACTTCAAGTCAAAAGTGTAGCTCAGATTTAAATATAAAAACTATGATTTATACATTACTAGAAACTTTAAAAAAGAGCAAATTCAGAGAAAGCAAGAAAAGGCTTAGAAAACTGTGAAAGGGTCTTTGATCACAATCTTACAGGTTATAGGTTCAAGAATGAATAAATTACCTACAATTTCAGCTGGGCTGGAGAGCAGTAAATAGGCTGTTGTAAGTAGTGAGTTCTGGTAATACACACTGGAGTACTTAGTGAGAAGTTACTTAAGTACAGCAGGTCTTTGGACTCCTCTTGGATCAATGGTTTCAAGTAAAAATGAAACATTTGGTAGCGCAGATCTCTGGTAACAGCAGAGGGTACAAAGTCTGACACTGGATAGAAACTTTTCTCACTCTCATGTTATGATGGCTAAAAAATCTGGTTTTGTTTAGTATTTCCTTTCTCTCCCTGATCAGAAAGACACATTCACCAACCAGAGGGAGATAACAGGTTATTCTGACATCATAAAAAGAATCCAGAAAGCCACTGGCCATGGGGGAAAGGGTTAAAACTACATGTGAAATGTTACTGTACACTGTCAAGTGAGTTAGGTCCTACAGGGCTTGGAGGAGGGAAGCAGCTCCAGCAGCTCAGTACTGCCTTAGTCCTTCACTGGAGTTTTGATGTGTGATGGTTTTGGTTTTGCATGTTTGCCAGCAATTAGTGACTACTCTAGCATATTCCTTTGCATTCCTTCCTTCCTCTCCTTCTCAAGATCAGCTGAAAAGGTCTCTGTTCCTGGGAAGCTGCTGGGGGTGGGAGGTGCACAGTCCATCACCAAACACGGCACTTCTTAGCAGGGTCCATGTTGTCTTTTGTGGTGCATGAAAAGGCTTCAGAGAACTCTGGGGAGTTCTGCAATGATCCCAGGACCCTGGAAAACAAACCAACACCTTGTCATTGCTGTTTGCCTTTGAAACAACCAAGACAACTCATGTTTTGTAACTTGTTTTTTGTGTCACCGCATAATAGTGAGGGGAACACCCATAATGCTGATGTATTGCTGAATTCTGACTGTGGCTTCATTCCACCTCAGGGAGTAGCTGTGTTTGCCCTTTTCACTTTGTATGGCTCCCAAAATACAGGGCCTGTCCCTCACTGCTGGCTCTCACACACCACTTCTCTCACCTGGAATGGGTTTCTTGCTTGGCAGCAGTTTCCACTGAGTATTTTTTCAGCTATGTTTGCTGATAAGTTCCTTGGTGAAGGGAAAACAAGACCCTGAGGTCGAGGGCTGTGGTGTAACTTGTCAGTGGATGTTCATTTACATCTTTACACCAAGCAAGTTTTAGCTGAGCTCATGCTGCTTCTCTGGGCATTCTCCACAAGTGTTCCAGAGAATGAGTTTCCTGGCAAAAGGACTCATACAAATAATGGCTTTTGAGTGAATATGAGGCCATTCCAGCTAAGGCTGATTTTATACATCTAATTGTGAACATGTGTGAATACATCTGCTAGGAGTCACTCATTCCTTCAGGAATGGGAGTACAGCAGCACATACCTATGGAGGAAAACAACTTCAAATGTCAAAGACAGAAACTGATAGACATTGACTGTGGACCAGGAGTTCTTAAAAGAACTGTTTCTTTGAGTAATTTGTGATTATTCTGTGAATAACCATTAGATGGAACTGAAGCAGGAGTTGTCCACAGAAACTGAGGTGAAGTTCAGCAGTTGACACCTACCACATTTTGTCTCTGTAAGGTCAAAAGTGACTCTTGGTGACTGGTCCTGGGATCCAGCAGTGAACAGGGGATGGTACAGGAAAAGGACCACCCAAAAAGGTCACATATTTAAGTGATCTGGGAGTGCTTCATTGCTTTGAAGGGCTAGAACTGCTACAATGGGATTTTGCCAGAAACAGAGCAAAAAGGAGTTTGGGTGTAATAAAACTCCACTTCCATAAAATAGCAGTGGGCAAGAATCTTCCATATTTACTGATATCCCAGAACTACAGGGATTGGTACCTAAGCAGGCCTTGACCTGTATTTGCTACTGTACTTGCTGTGTTTTAATTTGTAGGTTATCACTCAGGTACATTGCCTTGGATGATTACTTGCTCTAAGGCATCTTTCTGTTCACCTCTGATTGTCCTGGTGCACTAAAGGTTCTCCCTGTCCAGTTGTGAGCCCATGAACTAATTGTACTGTGCAATTAACACTTATTATGAAGAGCTGCCTGTCCTAGTTATGAGGAGAAACAGCCTCAGCCAGTGCAGCAGGTGCTAATAGTCCCATCCCACCCCCAAAAAATAATTAAAATAGGCACATTGGGAGCCTTTGTGACACTTTACTAGTTTGTCATTAGGTGCTGATTTTCTGGGTACGTCTTGTGTACTGAAACCCTTTCTGGTTTAGAGCTCCTGGGGGACTCATCCTGAAATGGCTTCACATTCTGGAGGTGTTGTATGGCTTCTCATCCACACCTGTGTCATTGCATATAAAGGTCAGAGCTTTTCCTGCCAAGGTACAGACAGCACAGCACTCTTGTGATACATCCAGGGTACACACAGTTACACAGGGGTGCTGAAAGAGTGAACTTCAAAGGCCTTTTGCCTCATCCAAATCAGATCTGCAGAGGGAAGGAACACGCAGAGAGGTTCTGAAGGACCTCTGGAACCTCATTAGCACTGTGACCAAATGGGAATGATTGTAGGACTTGATACACAAACTGCCCCTGGGAGAGATCTCAGATAGCACCAAACCCACCCACAGTGTAATACTAGGCAAAGAGCATGGGAGGAACAGTCGTTGCTTTCACTGAGTGTGTGTGTGGAATAAACAAAATCACTCTTTGATGAGAAGCCATTGAAAGAAGGATACTGGAATTAGTGTAGTGGATTGTGTCAGGAGAGCAATGGGCTGCTGTGCACGTGAAGCCTGGGGATGACTCAGCCTCTCAGAGCAGCAGATGGCTGCACAATTCCTGGTCTCATGGCATTTGCCCAAACAGATCTATTAGAGCACAAGCACTGTCCCCCTGCTGATGAACTGGCTGCTCCCCCGGGAAGTGCTGCCTTTGGGCAGGATGCTCACAGTCCTACAGCTCCCAGCCCTGTGGCACCTTGGATTGCACTGGAATGGTTGTATGTGCTGACCTGAATTTGCCTGGGCTGTGCACGTCTGTCTTGATGGAGTTCACAGCGTACTCTGGTCTGTATGTGCCACACCACACCTGCACAGGTAACACAGAAAAGCATTGTTAGCTGTAAGATCGTTGAGGAAGGGACCTGCTGTCATTTAGCTATGAAACAATGTCATGAGAATAAATTTTACATTAGAACATAGAGAAAAAAATGGCTATTTTGTTAAAAAATTGTTTTACTTAGACAAAGGCACTTGGGCACAAGAAACTTTGCACAGACTGAATTGATTTCTTTACAGAACGAGCTAAGACTTTATTTTCACTGCTTAGCAGTGCTCAGCTCAGCACTTGGTACGCCCGTGGAAGTCAGCTTACTCCTCCTGACTTACTGCTAAACTGTAAAGTGGCTGTCAAGGCCTTTAGGTGAGCAGTGAGGAATACCTGTGCGAAGTTCAGGAAAAACAGCTGTTTGTGGTTCATGTTTAGACCAGGAAGAAGCTTTTCTTTCCCATGCTTCCTCACATAATTCCCATAAGCCTGTAGAGTGAAGAGAGCAGAAATGTTACAGCCTCCAGCCCAGACAGTCAGAGTGAAATGATGACAAGGAGCACCATGGATTCTTGGATATAATAAATCGTGGACTCCCTTGGCCACACATGTCACCTTTCAGCAGAGGATGACAGGGACATTTCTTAGTACTGTTATCAATTACCTAAAACTACATTATGACATTTTTCCATTGTGGTTTTGTTGGGTTTTTTTTAAAGCAAACTGCAAGAGACTTAAAACCTTTTCCTAGCAAGAACAGCTGCTTTCATGTTCCTTATGGAGATGTGTCAAACGAGGTGTTGTTGGTGTGTCATTCCTGATGAAAGATGCTGCAGAAATATTCTGCTTTAAGGCAATGCCAAGCAACTACCTTAGCAAAGCCAACCAACTTCCCAAGTGCATCTGAGGAACGAGCGGAGAGCAGGTCTGCGGAAGAGGCTCTGGAATGTTCAGTGGAGAACAGCCAACAGTGCCACAGCACTGCAAAAAAAGGCAAGTGTCATGCTGGGATGTATAAACAGGAGTGACTTGTATCAGATCTATGAAGTAATCCTTTTACTCCACTTGGCACTGGCCAGGGCTCAGCTGGAGCGCTCCGTCCAGTTTTGGGCACTGCCCTTCAAGAAAGATGTGGACCATCTGGAGACAGTCCAGAAGAAAGCAGCAAGAATGAGCAGAGGTCTAGCAAACATGACCTATGAGGAAAGATTGAAAGAATTGGGTTTGTTTAGTCTAAAGAAGAGAAGTCTGGGCCTTCAAGCATGTAAGTCTTCAAATATGTAAGAGGTCAGAGAAAAGAAAGGAGCAGGTTGCTCTGTCTGCACAGTTGGGAGCAAAGACATGATGGCACTGGGACTGCCATGAGGAGGGAGCAGGACTGTTCCATGGGATGTTTGAAGGTACAGAAATGGTTGATCCTACCTGCTAGGAGAGGGGGACTGGACTAGTGACCTCTCAAGATTCCTTGTGGACCTTTTCTTACTATTTATATGATGTCATAATAATTGTTAATACTTCTGACCTAATTTTTCTCTGGCAGTCCCGTTCCTTCCAGAAGGAATATCCCCTTTCATGGCATTGTGCTCTGCACAAATGTTCCAGTGGCTGGAGATCAGACTAATCTAATAAGCCACACTGACGCCTCTTTCAGGCTTCCAAGTCATTCTTCAAACTCTCGTTAATTATTGCGTTTGCCCTCAAACATGTCCATTTCCAGCGAAGGACGTGTTGCTGAGGGCTCTCCTTGCAGAAGCTGTGGTGGTAACTCGGAGAAGTGAGCTGGCCTGTGCACCCTGCAGGCTCTCTGTTGAGCAGTGATAGAACTCAGCTGTCAGGTGTTGAATGTTTTGCCACAGAACAAGGTGTTCAGGGAAGCAGAGGGAGGATCATGTGGTTAAGGCTTGTGATCACCAGATTTGTGAGCAGCCAGAAAAGTTGATAGAGAAGCTGATTTGCTTCTCACCTCCCAGCCACAGTCACAGAGAGGAGAGTTTTGCCTCTGACTGTCAGTCTCAAAGTTGGCCAATCCAGGGAGTTCAGCATCTGTTTCAGGAAGAGATTGAAAGGAAAGCCAAAAGGCACACAGGATCCCATGGAAGGCTTAGCACAAGGACCCCAGATGTCACTGACATCTTTGGATACCTGTATAGGGAGCTCAAGTCACCTGTGCAAATGAACATCAAAGGGTTTCATGTTAATGGGGCAGAAGAGTGTCCTTCTGTCCCGCCTTCTTGGCATGAAAAAGACAGCCAGAGACAGCCAGCTGCTCCATATCATCACTTAGGTGATGGTCCAAGTGTGATTCAGGGAATGTTTTTATTCTCCTTGTTCACAAAAGGAAAAAAATAGAAGTCATCTGAAGAAGAGCAGTAGAACGGGTAATCTGTGCCTGAACAGGATTAGCAGGATGAAAGAAATGCCACAGCTCTCCAATATTTGTAATCCATGCCTGAATAACACAGTGCGTCTGGTCCAGTCCCTAACGCAGAGATCAGGTTTCTTCCCCTAAGGCTCTGAAACTGATTTTCTCAGTCTCTGATGGTTTCAGTTAAAATAGAAACAAGGATACTTCTTACCTTGTATGCTTGTCTCACACCCCCATTATCAGCAATGTTTTCTCCTAGTGTGTTGATTCCACTCAGCTGTAAAACAGGAAGGAAAAGTACAGTTTTCTGAAAAGAAAGAGCTCACCCAGGGTCTGTAATGCCACACTTTGTACGTTTGTCACTTCCTAAGGGCATGAATTCCCTTAAAACCTGAAGTCTGAGCAGAAGCTTACATTAACATCTCTGCAAAGTCTTTGTTTCTCTTGTCTCAAAATCCCTGAGGATACTACTGTTTTCCTGAATCCTTTCTTTCCCTCCAGGCAACTTCCTAGGCTCTGTATTGCTTTTACCCAGATTTTCTGCTGCTTAGTTATTGGTCATTCATTCATTATTCTTCTTTTCTCTCTTTACCCCTCAGTTTCTTACTCCAGTTCCAGTTAGAGGACCTGGACAGAATCTGCACAGTGTACAGGACAAGTTAAAATCCTAACTCCAGACAGCTGAAATGACCAGTTAACAGACACCAGCAAACCTGCTGGAAGGTATTGTTCTGTATATTAGGCAAGTTAGGCAGCTCTTTAGTAGCAGTGCTGTGTCGTTGACCAGCACCAAGGTGTTCCACACACACAGGACGTACATTCTGTCCCCCTGCTAGGTCCCAGGAGAAGTTCCCATACTGGTACACAATACACTGGGACAGCTCCTTGAAGTTCCGTGCTGATTCCTCAGTCCACCAGTCCACCAGGTCTCCATTCTCATTGAAATTTCTGCCTGTAACAGTATAATAAACAGAACTCTGTGTACAGGGA
>NW_008688213.1:49976-51516 GCF_000695815.1 Acanthisitta chloris
CAGTGAGGAAGGCTCTGGATGGTGATTTGGGAGAACAGTACTGTAATGCCTCAGAAATCCAGATCTGACCTTCCATACGGAAATTCATCTTTTTTTTCATGCTGTCTGGAAGGCTCAAGCACTAAAGCATGTCAAACATGCTGTGCATTGAGTGTTTGGTCCCCAGAAGCTCAGCACTCACCGTTGTCGTCGAAGCCGTGAGTGATCTCGTGGCCGATGACCATCCCTATGCCGCCGTAGTTCAGGGATTTGGGCTGGGATGCACTGAAGAAAGGAGGCTGCAATATGCCAGCAGGGAAGACTGCAAAAAATATCCACAACACAATTAGGGCCCTGCCTCATTATCCTGTGTGTGCAGTGGGGACTGACCATTTTTATGGGCTTACACCAACATCATGCTGTTCCCTCAGATCTACCAGCAGCAATAAGTGACTTTGACACATGGCAATGCCTGTAGGACAGGAGGAACAGAGCAGCAGGACTACTCCCCTCTTCACACACTTCCAAAATCATGATCAGCTTTTGCTTTGTTACTCTTTAACTTTGCACAAAAGCAGTTTCCTTCTCAATGTACATCACTTAGCATCCTCAGACTCCTGTATCATCATTAACTAAACCTCACAGCACCACAAGAAGTGGGAGGATGTTCCCCTAAAAGAATAAATTATTTGATCACTGCCCCCATCACAGATCAATCTCAGAGACAGGAATTTATTCTTCCTCTGAAAATACCATGAGCTCCCACTGGAATCAACAAAAATAGGCCAAGCTGCCAACGAAAGGACTGGAATAAATCCTTAGCTAGAAAAGATATTTGCTTTATTTCTTTAAAGCAGTTTAATGCTTTCTCTTCTATTTTGAGTTATTTTGAACTATGGATGGGTTTGGGTAGGATGACATTAGAAATTTTATTCTCAAATTCTTAATATTAAGATTGTTTCACTTCTTGATTTTAAAAATGCATATAAAAATAATTTGGCCATTTAAATCTGTATCCCCTGAATAAGTTGGTCAATCTTACCTATCTGATTTCTACTTGCTGAGTAAAAAGCATTGACAACAGCAGCTCCACTTATCCACCTAGTAATACCAGAAGAGTAAATGTTAGAATTTCCATTCTCAATGGCAAAGTTAATGATTATTAGAATGAACCTAGAAACTGAGTAACAGAATTGCAGAATAATTGAAGCTGGAAGGTGCCTTCTCCTGTGTAAACTGGATAAGAAACTAGACACAGCATTATTGAATACTTACTCCTCTTTGTCCACCTTTTCTCTAAGCTTTTTCAACCTTTTCTTTTGGGTAAATACTAAATTTTTAATAATGTTTTCAAAGTATTCTTCTTCTTTGTAGTTCAGCTGAAAAAGAAAGGGATAAAGTACTTAGTGGTGGTGTTCTGATTTGCAGTCACTTGGATCAGGACAATCTAGCCTTGAGCATGAGGAGCTAAGCAACACATTCCTAAGAGTAGTTTTTGATCTACAATTAGGACTTGGTTTGCAGAGCTTTTGCCAGGTCACAGAGGTGATATTGTAGCTAT
>NW_008688214.1:0-7497 GCF_000695815.1 Acanthisitta chloris
CATAGAGCATCCCTCATCCTTCCACAGGGACCCTCATCCTTCCATAGAGCATCCCTCATCCTTCCACAGAGCATCCCTCGTCCTTCCACAGAGCATCCCTCATCCTTCCATAGAGCATCCCTCATCCTTCCACCGAGCCTCCCCTCATCCTTCCGGCAGAGATCTTCATCCTTCCACAGAGCATCCCTCATCCTTCCGGCAGAGATCTTCATCCTTCCACAGAGCATCCCTCATCCTTCCGGCAGAGATCTTCATCCTTCCACAGAGCATCCCTCATCCTTCCGGCAGAGATCTTCATCCTTCCACAGAGCATCCCTCATCCTTCCGGCAGAGATCTTCATCCTTCCACAGAGCATCCCTCATCCTTCCGGCAGAGATCTTCATCCTTCCACAGAGCATCCCTCATCCTTCCAGCAGAGATCTTCATCCTTCCACAGAGCATCCTTCATCCTTCCATAGGGACCCTCATCCTTCCAGAGATGTTCATCCTCCCACAGAGATCCTCATCCTTCCACAGAGCATCTCATCCTTCCACAGACCCTGTCATCCTTCCATAGCCTTCCTTCATCTCTCCACAGCCTCCCTTCATCCTTCCATGAAACCCCCATCCTTCACCCCACAGTACCCCGCCCCTTTTCCTCTTACTGTACAGCCCTCTGCCCCACATTCCCCAGCACCTCATAACTCTCCCCAGTGCCCCCCACTTCGCACTCAGGCCCCTGCCCCAGCCGAGCTGCTCACACCTGGGGGACCCAATTGCCCTGTATCTCATCCCATTCTGTATCCCCTCTCATGCTGTAATTTACTCTGAATCAAATCCCATCCCATTTCACAACTCATCCCCCATCCCACCCTGAATCTCATCCCACACCTTACCTCCTGACCATGCTGTCCCACCTCACCCCCAGAGCCAGCCCAGCACTTCCCACCCCCTCCAAGTTCCCAATGGAGTCACCAGCACTGCCAGGAATCACCTAGGCACCCTCATACCAGCAGGTGTGGGGGGGATCTGGGCTGTCTGGAGGGGCTGAGGTGATGCAGGATATGCCAGTTCCCCACTGGGGACATTCCCCAGTGCTGCAGAACAGGTAACAAGTCAGTGTTAACAAGCCTGTAATTAATTCTCATTTCCTTCAACAATGCTGTGCACTCACCCTCCTTTTGGCCTCAGAAGGGGGATTTGGGGAGGGAAGTGCTGCAGAAACAGGGATGGGGAGCCAGAGCTAGGCTCTAAGGGGAGCTTTAGGGAGCAGCCAAGACTGAAGACACCTGTCTGGGTGGGTATGTCCCCACAATGGGTGGCAGCTGGGAGATGCTCTGCTCCCCGAGGGAGGACTGGCCTAGGGACTAAACTGCTGCCAGCAGCACTGCTCACCAGAACCAGCCCCAAATCACTCCATTCCTCACCTTCCACACCATCTCTGTCCCCAGGGTTCAAGGTGACAGCAGGCCATGGGGATGGATCCATTGGTGGGGGACACAGTGTGCAGCTGTGAACAAGGTGGGGAGCATGATCATAATCTTTCCACAAGGATTAAACAAGAGTTTGGGGTTGTTTGCTACCTTCTGCTGTGCAAAACCTGTCCCCCACATTAATTATCCATGTAGGAACTACATAAACAAGTGGCTATGTGTTCCACCATCTCTATTAACTCCAGCCAAGCAGTGGGACTGGGTTTGGGAGCTGCAGTGCAGCCCCTGGAGCATCCCCAAGGCCACTGCTGCCTCCCCCAGCTCCTGCCTTTGTGCCCACCTGGTCCCCCCCGGATGACAGCAGATGTCACCTCCTAGGAGAAGTCTCCTGCATAATCAGGGCTACTCCTGGCTTAGTGCTGGAGGGGGAAAACAGCCCGTGACAGGAAAATCCAGCATCCCCAGGGTGAGCCCATGCCCTTTGCAGCACCGTTATCTTTCCAACACCCGCAGCGTCTGCAGCTCTGAATAATGCATCAGGCCCTGGGAAACAAAGAAGATGAGGAATGCAAAAGCAGCTCAGGAAGACCCTGGCATGGAGGGGCAGCAGTCCCATGGGGCTCTCTGGGTTTGGCTGGGAGCTATGGCTTTGTAGCTGGGCCATGTCAGGCTTTGGGCAGTAGCCTGGGCGAACAGCAGTGGGAGATGGAGTATAGCCCAGCCCAGGGTGCAAGATCCCAGCAGAGGAGCTGGCACCAAATACAGCCAGAACCACACCTGGAATGGGACGGAGGAAGGCAATACCTATCTGTGTGGAGAAAATGGAGAAAAGCAGCAAGAAAAAGCTGCCAGGCAGGCAGGGAGCTGGGGGGTGCAGCTGGGAGAGCAGTGTGAAGGGATGATCCAGTGGAGAACAAAAGGGGAGAGATGGAAGGAGCAGGAGAAGGGTCGGTAATTGCAAGCAAACAGGCAGAGCCAGCCACGGCTGGGGGGGAGAGGAGGAAAATCAACACTTGAAAGAAACTGAGGATTTGGGAAGGAGAAGGAGGGAGAAAAAAAAAAGCGATAAATAATTAAAGGAGATCAAACAAGGCAGGCAGCAGAACAGGCCTAATTGCAAGGATTTGCGCTGAGGTTCGACATCTCCACCAGCCTCCTCCTGCCGGAGAAGAAAGGGCGGCCGGGAGCGGCGGTGCCGGGCGGGAGGGAGCTCCCCTGATCAAAGCCTGGCACTGCCTTTCGTGGTGCTCAGCAACCCCAGCGAGGCAGCAGCGGGGAGGAAACGCCAGCAAAGGGGAGGACACAGCAAAGGCACGAAGGGGAAGGGGCTGGGGGGCACCTCGATGCTGTGAGAGCGCACGGGGCGATGGGGATGGAGCATCGGAACAACCCCGTGTGTGCCCAGGGTGACCTTGGGCCGTTCGATCCCGGCCCGGAGGCTGGAGGCTCCCATCGATTGGGGCTCAACCTCATGGCCACGTGGCCCTGTGCAGTGCTGGGGAGGGTTTGCTGGGTGTCCTGCTCCACTGGGGCTTCCTCACCCTCCTGGCCTTCGGCTGGGGTTTTTCTTCCCTGTGGATTTGTCCAGCCACTCTTTGAAGCCCTGGGAAACATTCTGTTTGTGACCTCCACATCCTGGACCCACCTGCCTCCGCTCATCTAGGAGCTGCCTCTTGCTGCTTGCTTGCCTTGGCACCTCCTGACTCAGAGGAGAAACAAGTTTAGGAGGAAAGAATGAGCCAGTGCTCCCCTTCCAGCCTGGAAGGACCTTGGAGCAGCCACTCATCACCTGACTCAGCCTTTACTTTTACAAACCCGCAGGGCAGCCCTCCCAGAGCTTCACCCAGCATGGGAGAGGCAGAGACCTGCTGCTGTCCCAGAGTCTCCAGCTGGATCTTTCCCCACGACCAGTGCCCTCAGCCTCCCCCGTGACCCCATCCAATCTGTCCCAGAGTCCCCACGGAGCCCCAGCAGGCAGCAGGTGCCAGGGATGGGCAGAGCAGTGGCAGAGCTCGGCTCGAGCGTGCTAACCTCTCCTAACAGGCAACCAAATCCCTGCCCCGGCAGGACTCCCTGCATATTAATTGCACTGCGTTATCCAGCCATCTGTTCCTGCAGCCAGGAAAAGAGCAGTCCCTTTGGTCTCCTTTATTAACAGGTTTCCCTGTAAATGCAAACAAACCCTCCCGCCACACTCCAGCTCTGCTTTGAGGCACCCAGGAGGGAAGCAGGAGCTCTCGGGCATTTCAGTAATTCAAGAGCAGGGAATGTAAAGGTGGTGATTTCATGCTGCCTGTGGCCAGGCAGGAGAGCCAGGGGAGAGGGAGAGGCCTCTGCCAAGCCAAAACTGCAGATCAGATGGTTTCTGATCCTCTTGCTCGTATTAAAGCCCCTCACCAGCACCCTGTGAAGGGAGGAGCTGAGCTGGCTGCAGGGGAGATCTGCCTGCACTCCCTGGTTGTGCCCAAACGAGCAACCTTGGGGTGTATCTCCCTTTCCCCTTTCCCTATTCACCCACCACCTCCCTGGACAGTGGATGCTCTGTCTGCTGTGACCTGCCAGCCCCAGTAAACCAAGACTGAGCACTGTGTACCCCAGTGTTGGTGGTGCAATGAGCTGCCTGGGGGAGGTAAACACCAGCAACAGCTTTCTGTCCTGGTAGCTTTTGTGGGGGAGCAAGCACTGGACATCTTCAATTTTGAAGATGGGCTCCAAATTTTGGAATTGAGCTCCTGAGAAAGGGTGATAGTTATCCAGCATCTTGGATGTACCTCCAGCCCCTCTGGTTTTGCTCCTCTTCCGGAGATGGGAAGGCAGCCAGCAGAGGCAGCACTAACTTGTCTTCCTGTTGTTGTTTCCCCTGCTTCTCCTCCTAAATATCACCAAAATGCCATAGATTATCCCCAGACTCAGCCATGCTTGCTGCAGTCATATCAGCCTTACCCAAAGGCAAGCTGTTGCCATCTCCCCCCACCCAGAGCCCCCCTGGTGTGAGATGGGGCTCAGGGGTGGCAGCTCTGTACCCCCACACCAGTGCACCAGCCCTTACACAGAGCCAGGAAGGGAAAGCAGATTTCCCAGGAATGACTAACACGTCTGCCTCCTGCTCCTGTGGTCATCCCATCTGAAGCCCCCTGGGACACCGAGGCTGACCAAGATGAGACTCAAACCATACCATTCACCGTTTGCTTTTCTTCTTGTTCTATCCTTTCCTGCATTTAACACACTGCTCCAGCAGCACGAGAGCAGCAGGTGGGATCGAGTGACCTGACATATGGCCATCTGGAGCATCTTTATTTATTACTCTTAACACACACCTCCTCTCTATCTTGACATCTGTGCTCCAGCACAGAGCTGGGCTGGCCGAGGAGGCGGCACCTCCGCGCGCAGAAATGTTGCTGCTATGGAAGAGGTCAGATGCTTAGAGACCATCAAGACAAAAGTCTGCTCAGTAAACAGGATGAAACCCAAGAGCTCTGTGCAGGGCAGGTTTTTCATCTCCTGCAGACCTGGTCACTCACCTCCACGGGAGGTAAACACCAAAGGCTGCGGGCACAGAGCGAGTCAGCAGGGTGGCCCTGCTGCAGCAGCTTCCAGGAGAGAGGATGAAGGTCGTGTGTCTGAGACACAGCACCAGGACACAACTTCCAGGACAGAGTGTTGGCCTATCTGGGTACACACAGCCAATTCCTGCTCCTCCCAAGGAGGGGTATGCCCCAGATCCTTTCCTCTTCCAGGGAATCTGCCCAGAGAAAGGGGTGGGATGTCCCACACTTATCTCTGCAAACCATCTCCAGTAATCACAGAGATTAAGTTACCCAACATAGCAGTGTTCAGCACGTGTGACCAAGTGAACACCTACACAAGACCATTTCTTACTGTCAGCCAATGCCTTCTGACCACACTGCAGAAAGCCACAACAAGGGTGTCTCATTTCCCTTCCAAAAATGGGAGCAGATTTCCAGGCACAGGGAATAGCTGCAACTCCCAAGCATGAGGCATGGGATTTGGGGAAAAAGAAAGAAACCCCAAAACCAAACAGTGCAAGGACACTGTTAACATTCAGGGGATTTGAAGGAGACTCTGAAGAATCTCCAAGTCAGCAGGTGCTGAGAAATAATCCTCCTGTACTTCAGCTCCTCTCACCCATGTTGTCCCTGAGTCTCAGTACAAGCAAAGCTTTCTGCTTGTCCATGCAATTCCCCCAGATTTTGCTGGATTTGGACTGCTGACACAAGAAAAGATAGAATAACCTAAGCCACATGGTGAACCTCAAGTTCTAAAAATCTTCAGTGTTCAGAAATCTGCTCTATCTGCTGTATTAAATATAGCAGGACTGGAATAAGTGTGTGTTCCTTCCCTCCTGGTTGTGAGGCTTTCCCTGCAGCCAGTGCCTTTGGACAGCAGTTCCCCTGGACCACCTGGGCACACACCTCTGGCAGTGGGTACACACCATTTTTAACAAGCTGTGCTGCCTATTTTGGGTACAAAATTGCTGACAGGCTTGCAGGACCCCTATGTCCAGGGAGCTACTGCACAGGAGTCTGCCACATGCTTTCCATTTATTGTTTGGAACAGCCTGTGCCATATTTACCAGGTCTGGCCAGTCACTCCTCCTCAGTGTCCTCCAGTTCCGACATCCTCCCCTGCCCCCCTCCAACATCATCTTTAATTCTTTAATCTTTAATTCTATTAATACTACCTAATAATTACTTTGCTCCATGCCTGCTGAGTAATGACTGCCAACGCTTCTCTATTTCATTACTATTCCTGTAAAGAAACCAAGCTTAAACACACTGAATTTCTGCAGAGAGGAGTGACAAGGACTGTTCTTGCTGTCCTCTCTGCCCACATGTTCCACAGGGCAGGGAAAGAATGAAGCACTTTATTCTTGATGTGCCTTCAACAGTCACAACTGTATGATCTGGTTGAGAATGACAAACTAATTGAAAATCAAAAAAATAAAACGCAGTTCAGAGCTCAGAAAAAAATACAAGAAGTGGGAGGAAGAAAAAACAGCAGTGACCAAAGAGCATTAAGCATCATATGAGATGCTTCTACCCCAGGTTCTTTGGCTCAAACCAACTCTCCCCTCAGTTCCTCTGGAGATTCTGGGCTTTGACTTCTCCTTTTCCTCATCAACATAAAGTCTGCTCAACTTAGAATTCAGCCTACACGGATGAGAGCAATTCAAAGCAATAGCGTAAGCAGCACGGAGGAAGAGTGAATTAATAGCTTCCTTCATTAAAGCTTACCTTCAAAGAAGTCAGCAACAGAGCTCATCATCACCATTTTCTTGCAGACATTTATTTTTATATTCACAAAAAGATGAATGTAAAAGAAATTTATGGAGATGCCAAATCAAGGCTTTTGTTCCTAACTGGGAAGAAGTCGCTCTCAGCAGTTTAATTATTTTCTTAGCACAGGACTGACATTTCCACCACTGTGCTCTTTCACTAACTCCTTTAAAATCTAATTATGTAAGAGATTAAGGTAACTCAAGGTAACAGAGGTAATGCCACCTCCTGGAAAAACACCTCTTGGATCACTTCACCCAGTTATCCCTTTGGCACCCTGTCTTGATCTTCTTTGATCACACTGGTTCCCAGTGACTGTGCTGAACCAGGACCCCAAACCAAAACCCAGGCAGCAGCAGAGTTGGGAGTCATCAGTTCACCCTGTTCACAAGGCTATTTCACCCCTACTGAAACCAATAACCTCTGAGATCCCTACAGCTTCTGCCTTTGAAAGAAACACATCAGGACAGCTCCACATGGTACACTGAAAAAATGAGGCTGTTTTATTGATGATTAGACTGCACTGGCAACAAGCATCAAGCTAATACAGACAGACTTCAATCAAAGCATGAGCTTTGACTCAGAAGTCGTAAAGTGACATGATGCCTTAATAAATTAAGGAAGTTAATTCCTCTCAGTTATGAACTCTTCACTTGAAGTTCTTTGCAAATTCCTCTCCTTTCTTAATTGAAGCCTTCAGCTCAGGCAGGGCCGCAGCAACCATCTTCTCTTCAAAGGGGGAGAGCTTGCCAAGACCAAGGTTCTTCTCAACTCCTTTTTTCTGAGG
>NW_008688214.1:7514-16120 GCF_000695815.1 Acanthisitta chloris
TTGAATGACCTAAAGAGGAGCTTAAACAGCTCTGACTAAGATTTATCCAGTCAAGACAGAGACCCAGCCTAGGACCTCTGTCATCTCTAGTCTGCCAACCCTGTGCTTCCTGGAAAGGTTCAGAAGCCTCTTACTATCTGTGGCAACTTCTAGAACCCTCACAGACTTCTTTCACTGCACACAAATGTGAAACCTGAAGCTACCCCACCAGCTCTTTCAAGAGAAGATTAATACCAACTGCTCCTTCCTACCTCCAAACCTACCATCTGGTAAGAGAATCTCTCTCCTCTGGTGTATGTCCTTCATTTGCTGCTAGCTTGCAACCTCAAACTGCTCCAGAGTGGCACTCCTGTGTGTCTGAGATGTCTACATCCAAACCCTTCCCTCTGCTTCCATTCCCTCACCAGCCTGCCCCTCGGACAGCACACACCACCCACTGCATCCCAGTCCAAGACAGGGCTGCAGCATCCTTGTTTTCCACTTCACCCACAGGGTAAGGGTGACCAAAGGAACACTTCTGTCAGAGTTCAGCAGAGGTCCTGAAAACAAGCTATTAATACTAATCCATACTGCAGCTCCCCATGTGCCTCAATTTCTGAGGGATTTGCTTGTGGCAGATCAAGCCGAGGAGACAGGATTGCTGACTCTGGTTAATCATATGAAAGCCCAGCATAAACAGGCCTGACTCGAGGCAAGCATGACCTCTTAAGCCAAGCCTGAATCTCTGGGTACTCAGTGATCTGCAGTCTAAGAACAGATAAAAGCAGCAGCATCCTTGTTGAGCTGAGCTATGTGCCTAAGTACCATCCCCAAATATTCAAGACTCAGCTGTTAACTCTAGTGATACCAGGCATTCAACAACATTGAAATCACTGAGTAAATCCCACAAGCCTCAATCAGTAGCTGCTGTTTGTAAGTCTCATTTAAAGTACATACTCCCAGCTGCAGAGGTGTAGAGAAGTAGGGGCTCTCCGTCACGTCCGATTTAATAAAGGCACATTCCACAACTCCCTGTTTTCCACTCATTGCTTCCAACAGAGAGAACACAAATCGAGCACCAGCATAGGCCATAGACAGGGTGGCAGATCCTGTAAGAGTTAAACCTCTTTTAGAACAGATCATGTTGAAATTTGATACTTTCTTTAGCATCAAAGGTTTCCATAGTGGTATGTTTACAGAGCTGCAGTGTCATTGACCTCAAGCTCACAGTCATTAGACAAAGCAGCAGCTTTTGGCCAGCTACATGCTACCTAGTTGACTAGATTTATAGAAGAAACAGCTTAACTTGACAGAAAATATTCTTTTTTAAACTGTACATGATGTGGGTTCAGTTAATGTTTAGTCTTACACACTCAGCTGCTTCTAGCAGCACAGCTCAGGCAGTCACAGCTTGATTTGTAATCAGCAGTTCATAAATTGCAAGTAAGATTAAACACTGCAGATGACTGCATCCATTCAGCTAGGCAACAAGAATTGCTTGGAATCTGTAGTCAAGAACCCACCTGCTCCTGCTTTTGCTTGGACAACTTCAGTGCCAGCTTCTTGAATTCTTGCTGTAAGCTTTTCCAGCTGATCTTGAGGAAAGTCCACTTTTGGTGTGCACTAGATAGGGGAAAAAAAGGAAGTTACTATCAAACATCAGGACCCCTCCAGGCTCAGCACAAGGCCACCCACACCATGCTTTTTGTACCACTGCAGTTGTCACCAACAGGTCTCAACTAGGCAAATGAGTTACCCCAGCTCACAGCTTGTGTAACACTGACCAGCTGCAAGGGTGACCAGGGCTGCTGGTCACTGCATGGCCTGGAACAGGAACATAGCCATGCCCAGTTCCCTTGAGAACAAACCTCAGCTTCACAGCCAAACCAGGGCTTGCCATGGCTCAACACTACTGTGTAGTCCTGTGCACTAGATGGTTGCCTTTCAAGTATTAGGAATTTCAAAGTCACCTTGTAAATATTTGGGTCACTGTGGCATTATGGAAGTCAAGAGCCTTATGATGGATCCAGCCTCCCAGAAATATTTAGGAAGTTACTGAACATTCAGATACAGCTCTGCCAGTAGCTTAAGCACAGCTGTGTCTGTCCCAATGGACTGTTTAACCAAAGCACCCTCTCAGCATTCAGCTGCTACAAAGCCTTGCTCTTACTCCCTAAGAATATCCTTCTGTGAAGGATATTTTATTTCCCACTTAGAGCACAGCTTTCTCCTCCTTTCTTGCAGATTGCTCCTTGGCCATAGCCCAAGGCTGCAGGTGCTTTAGAACTGAATTTCAGTTTGGCTTAGGTGCAGGAAGGCAGCCTCTCCTGACAGCCTATCACTGCTACACCTCAGTGCTAATCTCCCAAACTCATTTAGAGGTAAAAGACTGGAACTATTTACACTAACCAGTGGAGTTTAGACTTTCCTTGTTGCCCTTCCAGTATCCTGCACCTCCTCCTAGAAGGAAAGCAGCCAGGAGAGCACGGAGGACTGTCTCTGCTCTATCTTAGCACATTACCAGTCATCACAAAGGCATTTTACATCAACCCTAACACACTGACAAGTGTGCTGCCACACACAGCAGTCACCATGACCTACCTGAGAGATCAGAGGGATGATAGTCTTCCCAGCATGTCCACCAATAACCGGCACAGTCACTCGAGCTGGATCTAAGCCCTAGGGGAAACATGAAACTTTCCAGCTTCTGAAGCACATGGACAAGGAAAGCAAGTGAAAACACCACAGTTCACACTCTGCCCTGGGTGTTTGGACACACTGATCAGTCAAAGGCTGGACTCGAGGATCTTGGAAGTCTTTTCTAACCCAGATGATTCTGTGATCTATAACCCAGTGATACACACAGCAGAAGTTTCAGAGGCAGCTGTACTGCAGGGGCACAGTCAGATCGATGGAGCTGAACTCCAGGTTACTCTGATGACTTTATACAGTTAAGGATATTATTAATGCAAGTTTGGATAAATAGCAGCACAAACACAAACACCAGCAGAGCTATTAAGAGCAGTAACCTGCTACAGGTCCTGACACTGTGCAGAATATCCTGTAACATGCAACACAGAGTCTGACTTGCAAACACAGACTACAACTCGACCCTCTCCTCCGGTTGCACCGCAGGGTTGGAAATGCCAGTGGAATTAAGGCGAACGTGTAGCTCACTCACAGGGCACAGCTATGAAAAGGAAAGGTCAAAGTCTTTTGAACCATGTTTTGCAAGAAACCTTATCTCCAGGCTCCTCTAGAGAATGGAGACAGGGAATCATTGCCTTCGCTTCTAGCTCCACAGAAATTTGAGCTCCTTTGGCTCTCTGCAGTGATTTTAGAAGCATTTCTTTTTAGACCTGGTGGCCAAAGCTGGCAGGATCCCTCCCTCAGCAGCTGTTATTATGACCTGCCTTTAGTTCAGCCACAAAAGTGTTTGCTCTGACGATGTCCAGCGTTGTGACACCAAAGATTTTGTTGGGATTATACACTCCATGCTTCTTGAAGACTTCTGAAGTTATTGGGATGGTTGAATTTACCTATAAGCATGAAGAGACAAGCACTGATTACTACCACTATAGCAACAAAGCCAATGCATGAACTTAAACAGGCCAATAAACAACCCAAAATACACTTCCAACTTGGAAACAACTGTAGCCAATTACTTTAATGTCTAAACTGAAGAGCAATTTACAGTCAGGCTGGAATAAAAATCATTAATTTTACATGGCCATTAAGACAATTTAATTTCTTCATTCACGTTACAAAGGCTTCTCCCTTAGTGAGCTAAGACTTTTATCCCAGCTAATACACCAGCCTGTATTATAACCAGCCACACAGACTTGGGAGATATTAAGCACTTTTATATCCAAGTTTCCTCTGACTTAAATACAGCCAAGAAAAATGGGTTAGTAGGACCAGGCTTATGGTGCTTTTCTGCTAATACACTGCAGACTTTAAAGATACTGGGTAAAACTAATAGGAATTTGGATTGCTCTAGTATTCCCAGTCTGGATTTGTGGGGTGGGGTTCAAGGTCTGCAGAAAATACTTACTGGGTTAGAAATAATACAGATCATGGCTTCTGGACAGTGCTTTGCACAGCCAGATGTCAGAGAGGCAACAATGCTGGCATTGGTGTTGAACAGGTCATCACGGGTCATACCTAAAACACAGCCAGTACAATATCTTGTTACCCACAGTTTACTCCTCCAAGAGCAAACCCAGTCAAACCCAATGTGCTGCTCTGCACAGAGAGCAGCTTCTGGTTTCAGAGACCAAGAACAAATTCTCCAGCTGCAAAAAAACTGGCTCCAAAGGTACTTCCTCTTGCCCTTTTCAGGAGTGACTGGCCCAGTTGTCCATTGTCAGAACACTTCACCTAGGCTGCCTGAAGCACAGTGGGACCACACAGACCCACTCTAGTACTCCAGTGGTGTTCAGAGCAGCACAACTGCTCCCAGGATGAATTCTCTTCCCTCTCTTAAGGCAGCTCTTAAGTTTAAATGCCAACTACTCTGTACAAAATCTTGCTGGTTGTGTGAGTGCCACTTCTCATTTCTGTTGCAGCAACTACTTTAACCCTAAAAAGTAAAGGATTAGGAAGAGTTAGGCATTAAAGTCTAGAATTTTGTTACATTCCCAACAGGATACTGGAAAACAAAGTAAAAATATAAGAGGTCAGAGACATTCTAGGAAGGCTTAACAGCATCTTTTCAGAGATGCCCCAAGAGGTTACTACACAACTGATGGAAAACAAATGGACTATTTCAATTCTGCTGAGAAATTAAATAATGAAGCAGTTTTTGTTCCTATAGCATTGCCCTGGGGCAAGAAACACTAAGGGAGATACAGGATCACTTGCATGAAAAGTCTTTGCACCTCAACCCCATGGAAGAGCTCCAGAAATCAGTTCTGCCCCATTCCCAAGGGACAAGCTAAGAGAGGCTGAATGAGCTATCTGATACCACAGCAGCTCTGGGTCAGGGCCATTAACAGACCACTTACACCCCAAGCCAACACCACCATAAAGCACCAGAGAGCTCTGACTGAGGAACAGACACAGCCCTATTTGAGTGGCAGAACTGCAGAGATTCACTTCAGCCCTGGGGCTTTCCAACCAAGAGCACATACCTGGTTTTCTAGGGACTCCCGCTGGAATAACCACCACATCACAGCCCTTCAGACATTCTGGCAACTGCTCAGGTCCCATGAAGCCTGAAATGGAAGATATTCAGTCATTATGTTTTTGACAGTTATTAAATATCTGACACTTTGAAGTACAACATTACACCCAAAGGCATCCAATTCCTTCCTTTAATTATCCTTCAATTCAGACGTACACTGAAAAGCAAAGAAATACAATTATGGATGGATCTCATTTGATGATTTATCTGTGTTTCAAAACTTACAGATTGAGAGTGGTGAGAATCTCACTCATCTGTTTTGAAAACCCTCAGTTCCTCCTGCTACGTGTATTTACAGTGGTACTCACACTCATCTGTTTTGAAAACACTCAGTTCCTCCTGCTACGTGTATTTACTCTCAAAAAACCTTGGTACTAGAGTCACTGCCCCCAAAGAATTGCACATTCAAATTAAATGTCACCTCTTGGTGATCTTCAGCTAAGATGAAGATCAGCAGAGTAAGTCTTTCTTTCATCACAACTTGACAGCTGTCCCTTCAGAAACTCACACTCATCTGTTTTGAAAACACTCAGTTCCTCCTGCTACGTGTATTTACTCTCAAAAAACCTTGGTACTAGAGTCACTGCCCCCAAAGAATTGCACATTCAAATTAAATGTCACCTCTTGGTGATCTTCAGCTAAGATGAAGATCAGCAGAGTAAGTCTTTCTTTCATCACAACTTGACAGCTGTCCCTTCAGAAAAGAAACAGAATTCATGTGGACACCCAGGGAGTGTTAAGTCTATTCCTAGTCACACTTCTAAGTTTAACACTCAGGCTTTGTTCCTAAATTTCCCTGAATGCTTCCTGCCAGATACCACAAATTCCCCTTCAACAGTGCAACCACAGACCATCTCCACACACATCAATCTAATCAGCTAAACCTTAATTAATCATGCACTGCTGCAGGGAAAAAAAGCTACTTAAATTGAGACTAGGCTTCAGGATCACTGTGTGAAGATTTCTCTGCACAAGCAGTGGGTGACTCAGTGTGCCAGAGCCACCTGAGAGGATCCCTTGGGACACAGATCATTCCCATGGACTTGCAGTACCTTTGACATTGGCTCTGGTCTCGATGTGGCTGAGATCAGCTGCCACACCTGGAGTGTGTGCGATGTCGTAGAGGCTGAGCTTGCTCACCAGAGGGCTGTTCTTCAGGAGCAGGGAGAGAGGCTGCCCAATGCCCCCCGAGGCTCCCAGCACTGCTACCTTGGCATTTTTCTGTGCAAAAGAGACAACAAACACATAGCAGAGAGGTTCTGGCAGTCACCACAGCAGTGACCTTGGGGATTTCACCACCCTTTCTTTACTTTTAGCTCTATTTCTCAATTTTTTACCAAACACTATGCAAACTTGACAGCCTGAGCCCACAGCAAGGGATCTTCACAACAGCCTCAGAGAGCCTTCAGGTTTACTAGTAAGACAACTTTGAGGAAACTTATTTGTGATCTGAAGCTGAAAAGGGAAGCAAAGGGGCAAAGGAACCCAAAGGATCACTTTTCTTCAGATGGAAATGTCTGCCTGAAACTAATACCCGCTGCTCTGTGGGCCCAGGTCTGACTTAGGGCAGATTTCTGCTCTTGTTACACTGAAGCCTCCCTGCAGAGTGTAATACAGCTCAACAACAGGGCTCAGGAGCTGATCTTTGGGAATATACCTTTGGAAAAGGCCTCCTTAGAAGGAGGAAAGGCCAGAGAGGGTGTCTGCAGGCTCCAGGGCTGGGCAGGGGGAAGTGGTGCAATGGGGAAGAGGCTCCAGGGTTTTTATTACCATATTGCCTGGAGAAGAGAAGGTTATGTGGAGACCTCATAGCAACTTTCCAGTACCTGAAGGGGCTCCAGGAAAGCTGCAGAGAGATTCTGTGTTAGGAACTGCAGTGACAGGACAAGGAGTAATGGGGAGAAATGGAAAGAGGGAAATTTAGTTGAGATATCAGGAAGAAGTTTTTCCCTGGGAGGGTGTAGAGACACTGGCACAAGTTGCCCAGAGGGGCTGTGGCTGCCCCAACCCTGGCAGTGTTCACAGCCAGGTTGGATAAAGCCTGGAGCAACCTGCTCTGGTGGGAGTTGTCCCTGCCCAGGGCAGGGGGTTGGGACTAGATGATCTTTAAGGTCCATTCCAACCCTTTAACATACTACGAAAATCTGGTTTGAAGTTTTTCTAGCTTATGTTGCCACTATTAAAAAAAAAAAATGCCTTCCATTTGGCAAATCAATACACTGAATAGACTCCAATAAATGTAATAACCATTGTCTGAATTTGAAGAGAATGTCTAGGACTGAAATGCATTCAGAATAGTACCAGCAGCTACCTCAAGATTGAGGACTGAGAACATTAAGTGACTCTAATTTCCAGCTTTTATCAAATGTAACAAGCAGCAAGTAAAATCAACTCTGCTCGGTTGCCCTGTGAACCAGATTTACGCTCACATGTGTACTGACAGGACATGATTTCTCTCACAAATGCTCCTGTTTGTAGAGTAAGTGTTGCTACAAGAGAGCAAAGCTACTTCCAAGTGTCAGAACAACCTTGAAGTGCAACACTCTGCACTCTCTGATGGAGAAGCAGAGGCTCCTGCAGAGATCTAACATGGCAACACAATTGCTGCTGAGAAAGCTGTTCTCTATCACAGCCTTACCAGATAAAGCCATAATAGCTACAAGTCCCTGCATGAACAGCTTAATTGGTATGACAAGAAATAATCGACCCAAGAGCTAGACCAGCCTAACCTCACCTCAGTTTCCTTGAAATAGCAACCAATGTAATTTTGCACAGAACTCTTTAAGGGGAAGCAAAGTCTGGTTTGAGTCACTGCTGTGCCCCATTTATGACTGAGCTGATACCATGAGGTCAAAACCTCATTGCAAACAGCTCCAGACTTACACAAACCTCTCCTGCACAGCACATCTTTCAGCTCCAACAATCACTGTCATATGCCACTGGCACTACTAAGGTTGAATAGAGGTCGGTCTATCCATGCAGTTCTCCTCTGGTTTGGAGTGGATTCCACAACATGAAGGATTACTGCTAAATCCCAACCACAAGCTTTAGCTCTTAACACCTTCGGAATGCAGAGGCATGTTTGCATGAGAGCAAGGAAGCACCAAACTTGCCCAGCACCAGGAAAGGGAAGTGCAGACAGCACTAACACACTTGTCAGCTCACTGACACCTGCCTGGAGCAGGGCAGGAGCTCCTGGGATGACCCCGCAGGGCACAACCCCCAGCACTGGGGTTTCACGGGGCACAGACCCAGCACAGCACAGACCCCCCACAGCCCCACTGCTCCCTCTCGGCCCTTCCTGTGCCCCCCACGCGGCCTGAAGGGCTGCATCAGCACCCGGCAGTACCAGGGCTCCTCCTGGGCTTCCCCCGAGCCCAGAAGCCCTTGCCGGGCAGGACCTGCGCCCGGTCCCGGCCCCGCAGCAGGCAGGGCCGAGGAT
>NW_008688215.1:0-511 GCF_000695815.1 Acanthisitta chloris
GGAGCTGGGGGTGTTCAGCCTGCAGAAAAGCAGTGTCAAGGAAACTTCCTTGTCCTTCTATTAGTTTAGGAGCTTGGTCTTTCAGCTACTTCGCTCGGGCTGCATATTTAACTGTGCTGCACAGACGTTATACCCCTTTAGGCTCTGCCATTTCCCAGGGCAGCTTGGTGGCACGAGGGGAACAACGGTGCCTACGCGGCCCCAGCTCCGAAAAGTAACGAGTAAACATTCATACAATCCCCTGCTCTTCAACAGTCCCCTTGCTGTGGCCGTGGAATAACAGGTTTTATCCACAGAGAAAATCTGGGTCAAGCTTCAATTGCTTTTTATTTTTGACAGAGGCATTGGAAAAGCCTAAATTATAAATGTATTTTTTAAAATATTTGACCTGAATTGGTCATAAGAGGGCACTGGAAAAAAAAAAGGGAAGTGTCCCCAAAAGGACCAAGGCAGCAAAGCTCTGAACTTTAACTTGGCACTGACCTCCCTGCACCATCAGTCTCCTTAGAGA
>NW_008688216.1:0-5639 GCF_000695815.1 Acanthisitta chloris
AGATGGAAAGCTGAACATGAGCCAGCAATATGCTACAGGCCAATGGCATCCTGGCCTGTATCAGGAACAGCGTGGTCAATAGGATGTGATTTTGCCCCTGGACTCGGCACAGGTGAGGCCACATCTTGAGTACTGTGTGCAGTTCTGAGCCCTTCAGTTCAAGAAGGATATTGAGGTGCTGGAGCAGGTCCAGAGAAAAGCAAAGAGGCTGGGGGAGGGACTGGAAGAGGAGAGGCTGAGGGAGCTGAGGTTCTTTAGCTTGAATAAGAGAAGGCTCAGGGGAGACCTTACCACCCTGTACAAATCCCTGAAAGGAGATTATAGTCAGGTGGGGATTGGTCTCTTTTGCCAGGCAAGTAGCAATAGGATAAGAGGGCACAGTCTGAAGTGCTGTCAGGTGAGGTTTAGGTTGGATATTAGAAAAAGGTTTTTTATGTAGAGAGTAATCAGGCATTGGAATGGGCTGCCCTGGGAGGTGGTGGATTCACCATCCCTGGAGGTTTCCAAGATGAGACTAGATGTGGCATTTGGTGCCATGATCTAGTAATGACGGTAGGGTTGGACTCAGTGATCTTTGTGGTCTCTTCCAACCAGGTTGATTCTATGATTCTGTGCGAGAACAGTACTTTCACACTTTTTGTCTAGCAACAGTGTTGTTCACATTGCAGGCCAGCCCAGAGCACATATTTCATGTTGATTTTAGTAAGACTTAGGGTGGCCTTTATTAGACACAACACAAAGTTACAATTGTAAAGTCATAGAAGATGTACAAAATATTGCTGAATTCAAAATGCTGTATGTAGACATTTTGAGTGTCAGACAGATCAAGATATGCTTGCAACACATATTCTGTACTTGCAGAATTTTCACTTGAGGACAAACCAAAGGTGGCGTTAGATGTGATCTTTGGTGACAAGAAGTTTTATTTGTCCCTTCACTAACGTAACACACTTTCATTGCATGCATGTTCATATTGATGACACAGAATTCCTCTGAATAGTGGTGCTTGCTATTTTATTCATAAAGTTACAGGGCCATAAAATGGTTTGCGCTAGATGGTGCCTTTAAATGTCATATACTCCACTCTCCATTGCAATGAACAGGGAGATCTTCAACATTGGTTCCAATGTGTCATGGCCAGGTTCAAGTCAATTTACTCTACTCTGGAGTTGCTGTAGCTAACATAATCCATCCCAAATAACAAGCCTTATCACCCTGAAGGAGTGAAGATTTGCACTATTACTTGGATTGTTCAGCAAATCCCCACGGGAGTGCCAAAATTCTCCATTAAAAACTCAATAGTAGCAGCTAGTCAAGTATAAAAAATATGGGAAAGGAGTCTGGATATAGCCTATAACTTCCATGTTGAAAAAGTGTTAATGCCCTGTCTAGTCTGTAGTTAGCAGGACTCTACATGATTTACACAAAAATCCATGCTTCATCAAGGGCAAGAAACGAGTGACACGAACATCCCATCTGCACAGCTTAGTTGGGCAGGCTGCAGTGCACCTTCTTTAGAGTCTCTTTTTCTGTCCTACTTTCTGGATGGTGGAAGGGATTGATCTACAACAAAATTACATGCTTCTGCAAATACCAAGTCTTATTAGCAATGGGTCTGACTCTGAATTCACATGCTTGAAAGTCTGAGCTGTTTTTTTCTCACTAGTCCTCTCATATCTAAATCTTAGTGCAACGTTGGTGAAAAATGTAAAATAAATCTGAACACCAGGAATCATCCAACTGGAAACTAACAGAACTGCAACTCAGCTGAGATTTGGGAGATCCTATTTTCCTGAAAACAGAAAAATATTCAGCAGAGCAAAGCATATTTTTGTTATTAAAGCAAGGTAGTTTAGTCTATATGACCATGTGTATATGTCACTTGAAATTAAAGGTGGCTCAAATTACTCATGAATAATCTGGTTGGCCAGTGAACCACAGGGACTGGCATTTCCCAGATGCCATAAACATTTTCCCATTCAGTTCACTTTCATTTCATTTAAAATAAACTACTTGACATCTAAAATGACTGATGTTATTGCAGATGAAATAAACAAGCCCAACTCTTGGAATGTGAAGTCCTTTCTCTATTCTCATTATTCATAACAGCCTGTAAAAGGATATGCTTCGATTGATGACACACAGGAAGTAAAAAGTTGTTAGAAATGTATTAGAACAAGTGCAGTGTTTTTGATTGGTTCATCCATTATTCTAGTATGTTGAACAAACTTGTAGTCTTGATAATGCAATACAGTCATATGCATTTAAGTCTGATACAATTTTACTGGCATCAGTATGAAACTTTCTACTTCTGGGGGTGCTGAATCAGACCCTAATGAAATTGTGAAAGCTCCGTATTTGTTTAAAATATGCTCCATAGCAAATCAAAGCAAGAGGCTTCCCTGACACCTTTACAAAAAGTCTTCTAAGCAGCATAGATGAAGTCAAAACTCTGCACAGACACTTCCCTTTGTGGTCTCTAATAATAATATGTTTGTGAATAATCCATAATTAAATGAGAAGAGCATAACATTAATTATTTCACTAGATTGTTAATCAGCAGGGTATTCTATGCCCCCCTCTTCCTACTAGCTAATCTGTCAGGGTCTAATAATTGTTGCCATGAATGGGGTTGGGCTAAGGTCCCCAAGGAATGCCAATTCTCTTGTTTCATTAGTGAAAGCACATATAGATCATTTTCAGTACTAATCTAGGGCTATAATCAATTATGTCTCTTGTATTTAAAAATTAAATTGACTCACCATGGGAGTAGGATAAAGGGAAAAAATACATTCCTTCTATTATGTGTAATTACAATTGTAAAACATTTTCCTTCAAAATGTAATTGCTGCCTATAGAGACTGAAGCTGGAGAGCTTAAACTGTTTAGCTGACACATTCAGTTGTCTTTCAGGTTTTTCCTTTGGATCATTTAATGTACTGAAACAGTCTTACAGACATCTCAACTTTTAAAGGCTCTCAGAAACAGCTCAGGGTTTAAGAAAAAAAAGAAAGATTGCACAATGAATTAATTCTCTCATAGTACTAACAATGTAATGAAAGTAATTTATTTGTAGAGATGCTTTACTCTTTCAGGAAGAAAAATCATCAACCAACCGTAATCTAAGAATTTCCATTTTCCTAAATAATGTGTAACTTGCCACCCTATGTGTGGCTTTTCGTTATTGGGTTCTTATGAGACCTTCAAAAGTAGTTAATCAGTGCTATGCAATATATACAACCTGCCACTCAGGGACATGGCTTTGAAGATCACCAGAGAGTGTAATATTGGTCCTTTGCTCTGCTGAGCAGGAACACACTGAAGATCATATTTTTCTACAGGATGGCCATGTAAGGTATCACTTAGACACTCAATTCTGCAGTCAGGCTGCAGTCCTACAACATTCTTTATCTCAAAATTTTGGTTATCTGCATTAGTACCAGGTCTGTGCATCCACCAGGTATATATGCTAAAGAAGAATAAGCTTCACATAGCGTAAGAAATTGCCAATGAGGAAATTCGGCTTCCAATATACAAATACATATAAAACTCTGAAGGAATCTTGAATAGTAACAGTGCAAAAATAACTGTATCCCTTGCCACACTTTTCACATTCTAGTCTTATTAAAGATTTTTCCATTTTTACTCTCTTCCACAAATCAGTTAAAAACCAGGAATATAATTTTGAGGAGGACGGTATTGCTATCTTCATGGACAACTTTCTAGCTCCCGTTGTTTCTGCCAGCTTTAGAACCACTTGACAAATAAGATGATTTTTTTTACAGGAGCATACACAACAAATGCCAGTGTTTTGCATTTTGTTTCCTATTGTATTATTCATTAAGCCTAGTTACATGCATGTTATGGATATGAATTGCTTTCTATACAGTTACAAGCACCTTCCAGGATAATGGTTTCTGGACAACTTATTATTCGTGTAGTTTATTTGACATGTTTAGAAGTAATCTCTGACCTGCAGATTCTACAACAATTGATTAGTCATTTATTAAGACATCTAAGAATCTATTATTCATCATCCATAAATTATTGAGAAATGTGTTTCTTATTTGATGCATGACTGCTATATTTAGAGTGCATAAATAAGTCAAGAAAGGCTGGCTCCTGCAGTGTCCTAGCATTGTTAAGAATTGTACAAGTAACCAAGTAAAAATCCAATAGGCATTTTAGTTTAAATGAATATTTAGTATTTAAACAATGAAAAATTACACCTTGGTCCTTGCAAGACAATCAGACAATTTATTTTAAATGTTTTTTTAAATTATAGAGACCCATAATTTCTATCACTCTGAGTGCAAATAAACACTAACTTTGATTGCTATTAATATTTTTTTTCCCCCAGGGAAAGGCAAATGTTATTTCTTCACAAATTCTCTACACAAACAGGGCAAGATATTTACATTTTTCATACCTGTGTGTAAAGGCTGAACTGAATCACAAGCATGTTGAAAATCTATGAATGTATTGACTTCAGCCTGGTTTAATAAACTCAATATTTTTGAGGTTCATGAAGGATTAATTAATGTCAGATGGAAATGGTTGTGCTGGTGGGAAGACAACAAACTTCTTGGTGTTCATCTGACTTCTGTTCTATCTTGCTCTATCTTATTTTACCTTTTCCTGATTCATTATGTAATGCGTGAGTCAGAAAACTGTGTATTATCTGTTTTCTCACTATGTCAGCCAAAAAAACTTCAAATAAATTTTTGTTAATTTCTGTTAGATAAAAATATCCCATTTCCCTGTCAGTTTTCAGAGCAGAGTAAATCTAAGATCCAATAAATAGCCTTTGCACTTTGAGCGAAAGGGCATGAGGTGAGTAGTCGTTTTTCTGAGGTCATTACATAAACTTGTACTCAAAGGAAGAGGTTGTGACAGTACTGATCACAACTCTTTGATAACGTGGGCCAGAACTAGAGACATCTCAAAGGTAAAGATCAGAACACTGAACTGCATTGGAATTGTGTGACAAGCCCAAATCAGGAGTCTGATAAACCCACAGCCTGGATCTAACTAGAATTACTTTTAAAAATTGAGAGAACTAGATATATTGCAATAATTTACTTCAGCTGAGAAGTGATTTACAATAGCATGTAGTGATAGGGCAAGGAATGGCTTCAAATTGACAGGGAGTAGGTTTAGACTAGACATACAAGAGAAATATTTGATTGTGATAGTGGGGAGGCACTGGCACAGCTGCCTAGAGGAGCAGTGGTTGCCCCATCCCTGGAAGTATTCAAGGCCAGATGTAATGTCCTGGTCCAGCTGGTGGGTTGGGGGAAAAGTAATTTTGAATTACTCTGGGCAGTACATGGGAGAAATAACAATTCTCTCGAGGCTTAACAAAAAATAATTTTTACTTAGGAACGTGGGGACACTCATGTGGAATAAGATACTTGGCAAAAGGCAAGGCAAATTATTTCACAGCATTCAAACACAGTGTAGACTTTAACTCAGCACAGCTTAATAGAACAAAGCCCTTAGCCGGGCACTAAACACGACACTTAGCAAGCATTAAGGGGATACTTCTCAGTGTGGCGTGAAACTTAATATATTGCAAAAGGAGAAAAGAAGAGAGAAAAAGAGAAAATAGGTGAGAAAGAGAAGTAGATAGTCACCAC
>NW_008688217.1:0-2956 GCF_000695815.1 Acanthisitta chloris
TGTGTGCGGCTCAGGGCGGGCACACGGACACACACACGGACAGACGGACACACGGACATGTGTCCTGACAGCCCCCCAAACCCTCACAGCCCTCTCCGAGCACCCCCAGCAGCATGAGGCGCGTTCGTTGCTTTTCTCTCCCGTGTCACCTTGCCTGACCCCCCCTCTTTGTACGGATTTGGGGTTTTCTTTGGGATTGTATTATTTTTTAAACGTTGTTCTGCTCGCTATAAATTAGAAGGATTTTTTTTTCTTTTGCTCACCCCGTTTACTTCTTAATCTTTTTTTTTTTTTTCTTCGAGTCTTTTCATTCACTGGTTGCAAAAGAAAAGGGGGTTGGTCAACACCAAAATGGCAAAGTTCAGCTTGGAGAAAAAAAAAAAAAAACCCTCCAGCTACCTACAAAGGGGCTCAGGGCTTTGTAATGGCAGAAAGAAACAAAAATGAAAAGAAAATTGCAGTTGAGGCTAAAGTGTGAGAGTGTGTTTGTGTGTATGTATATCTGTGTGTATTTTTAAAGGTTTCTTTGAACTGCCTTTGTGCTGACTAGGCAAAGCTCCTTGCCAATGCTAGTCACGGTTTAAGGAACTTTGAGTTAACCTCTTATATCGAATGAATCTTTTCATTTGGAAACCAATAAATCTCAATCTCTAGCCACCTTTTGTAGAACAGGCTGGGGCTTACCAAGGCAAGGCTGAAGCTTATAATAAAGAAGAGATAAAGTTTGCCAAAGTTTGGGTTGCTTTTTTTTTTTTTTTCTTCCTTCCCCTTCCTATTCCTCTTCTTCTCTTGTAAATAAAAGTTTTGGAGATGGCAGCATTTGGAAGCAATCCGGAGAAGGACTTGGATCTATGCATTGTTTCACAGTAAGCCTATTTACTTAAATAGAGTCTTCAGGGATTCAAACACGAAAATGATTTATAGTTTTCCAACAAGTCATTATTTTGGTCAGTTGTTGAGGGTGGGGTTGTGGAAAAGGAGGGGGGTCCATACAGTCTAATAATCAATGTGTGTCTATGGAAAGTGAAAAGGGAGGGGTGTGGAGGGGAGGGTTCTGCAGATAAGTAGGGTTAACACTATAAACATTGCAGACAATTGAGTTTTCCCATCTGAGCGGGAGTTGGGGAGAAAAGGGGTCTTCACATTTATCAGGCATTGGAGAGGGGGTGTGTGGGTGAACGAGAGAGACGGGGGAAAATACATTTCTCAAATCAGTTTGGACTCATTCCTTTGGTGTCTGACTTGCACTTTTGCATATTTGGGATCATTTCTTTGAAGTACTTTGAAATCCAGCGTTGAGTCTAATCTTTGGACAGAGATGTGACCACAAGAATCAATGTTTTGATTTATTTTTTCAGTACTTATCTCCTGTCTAGTCTCCCTCTCTCACCCGCCTGATTATGCCATATTTATACTTATGTATACAATATATACATATTATATATATATTGCCCCTGTAGACATATTTTAAAAAATCATTTGCAATTTCTTTTTCACGGAGGCGCAGTTCACTTCTCAACCCCTCTCTTTATCCTGTTTTATTTCAAGACGCTGTCTTCTTGCCGTCTCCAAATTGTTCCCATCCAGGAGTTATTAATTACTCTTACAAGGCGGGAGATTCTTAACTAATAACAAAGTTGTAAATTACCACCTTCCCTCAAATATTTCTCATTTGTCAACCCTGATTGATTTGATTAATATTCCACCGGCTGAGATCATTTCAAGTTGCACTATATAATCAGCAGCACCAGGCTGCTCAGCAAAGCTTCTACTTTCGGAGAAGATTTCTCTCCAGCCCTTAAGCTGAAATGTATTTTGCATTTGCTCCAGAGGAGGTAAATGCGGACCTATCGCTTAAAGGACTTTAAGGCGCAAAGGCTGAATACGGTATTGGGAAATAAAATGAACAAAGCGTGTGTTTGTTTAAAAAAAAATATAAAGAAAAGAAAAAAAAAAACCAGAGAAAAAAAATCGGAAAAGAAAAAGAAACGAATGATAAGCCCTCCTGTAAGCCTGGAAGAAAAAGAAAACACGGGTTCCAGCCCTGCTAGCGGGGCTGGTTCAGCCCTCGCCTGAACTCTCCCACAGTCCCTCCTTGTCTTGCATCCAGACTGTCACATCGCCTGGAATAAACACCCAGCACCTCGGTTTATGCTTCGCTTGTGGCCTCGGACACAGAGAAATAATAGTAATAGCGCTTAAATTACCCTCCCCCCTCCCTTGAAATGATAGACAATAAACTTGACTTCAGCCCCTCTCGCTCCACCGCGAGTGGGATTGGGATTCTGGTTCGAAACCATCATATTGGCTTAATTACATGGCTGTAAAGAACTGCGCGGAGATCATCTTTCTCTGCTTTTAAGGGGGGAAAAAAAATAAAAAAAGGGAAAAAGGTCATCTGTGTGATCTTTCTGTCCAGTGCCAGAGAGGAACCTGCGCGCACTGCTGCGCATATGCGTAACCCGCACCTAAAGATTTGTGTGTAGGCAGTAAGGTGGAAATCGCTATATATAAGTGACCCCTGCGCGCCTGAGCCGGGGCAGCAGATCCTGCTGCTGTCCTTGCGACCTAGCGACACTCGCTCCCTCTGCCACCACTTCAGTTTTAATCTTAATTATATTAAGTGAAGTAGCGGCTGGCCGTGGGGTTGAACGTGATGCGTGACGGCTGCCTGGTAAACCATCGATCGCGACTATCGCCTTTCTATCGACATTCACAATACACCTTATCTGCGGCCGGGGAGGTGGCGTTGGGTGGGTTTTCTTTTTTCTTGTTGTTTTTATTGTGTGTGTGTGTAAATGTAAAAATGAGAGACCAGAGTGAAATAACATTCCGCCCAGTCACCTGCAATTCAATATGCACACAAGAGACGCCGATGTATATGAGACGATTTTAATTATGATTAGAAGACACACTCTGAGCAAGAAAATAGATTTGGAGGGAGGGGAGGGGGGAA
>NW_008688218.1:0-10551 GCF_000695815.1 Acanthisitta chloris
CGTTTACACAGTTCTAGATACTATTTGGCCTTTCATCTGCCTCTTTTTCAGTGGTGAGAAATTTTTCCCCCTGTAGTGAAAGAGTAAATTACAGTCTCTCCAACTAAAAGCAATTTCTGCGTCTATTCTTTCTTCACGTCTATGATGTGAAGGTTGGGCTAAAAACGAAAAGGGAAAAAAATAATACAAAAAAAAAAAAAAAAGAAAAAAAAAAAAAAAAAAAAAAAAGAAGACAGCTAAAAAAAATCAATATTGTGAAATACATAACAGCATTAGGGCAACTCTGAATTTAAGCTGTAAGATGAAAAGCAAACACAACAAAGCAATAAGGAAGCTCAACCTGCAGAATCCCCAGTGTGTTACCAACAGGATGATTTCACATTTGGGGGATGACTTTAAAAATTGCTTTATAGCACCAGACTCTGCTAGGCTGCCAACACCCTGTCTCGGGCACTGTAACAACACCCAAGAAAGGACATCCCCCAAAAAGGCATTGGGATGAACATCTGCAGAAAACTCAGCAGTGGAATTGTACAGGGAAGAATATCTGTCTGAGGCTTCTCTAAAGCCACACAGAGCAGATCAGAGCACACTCCTGCAGCATTGTATAAGGCCCTTCGTTCAAACTCTTGAGAAAGCCAAAGTCACAGCTGAGGCACAGTGAAAGGAATCATGCAAGGGCTTAGTTCCCTGTGTCCCATTTGGGCTGGGCTATCAGCCAGGAGAGACTGAAGAACTGAAGTAAATGTAGGAGAGATGAAACCAATATTGAGCAAGGACTTATGGCTGCCTTTAAGAAAAAAGATGTGGGTAACCAGGGAAGCTGTGGAGGGGAAAATAGAATCTGATGCTATTAAACAAAAATTAAGGAGAGAAGTACAAATGTCTTGGGGGAGAATAAGAAAAAAATTAATTTTTTTGCAAAAAAGAGATAAGTTTGGTTTTATTGGGAGTGAAATTCTGTTAAAAATAACAATACTTTAATCTCTGTTTTGAAGAGAATCAGGGACCAGCAGAAACGTGTAAGTAGAGACTTGAGAGCATTTTGGAGAAGTTCACGACAGATTTGTTCAGACAGCTCTTTCAGAGTTGCTTTGTTTCCCATTTTGAAGCCCAAAACATGTTTGGGGCTTAAGAGATACAATGTTATACCACACAGAATAAATATACTGTCTTCTTATACCTTTCTACCTAGTTTATTCATCTACAAAACTCTGGTAGCCCTTGGCAAATTTCAGCTTCCTGTAGAGCAGTCCCAAGCAAATTTCTGTGCTTTTCAGTTTATTTAAAACAACAACAGCAGCTGCAAACTAAAAGGGTAAGTTGTTAATTTCTTCTTCTGTGGCACCAAAAGGCAAAGGGCCCAACTTTTAGTAGGTATATAACATATTTAAGCAGCAATCAGCCAACTGGGCAGTGCAATCATTGTCCTGAGCTGGGTTTAAGGAGGAGAGGAGAGGGGAAGGCAGGATCCAATTTTGCATGGAAGCAAAGTTCCTTGGTTCTGCTGCTCAGGGAATAACTTGACTGAAACCCAAATTAAACAGTCTGCCAAAGTGGAGAAAGAAGAGTATATGATAACTTCCACACAGAGTACATTAAATCAGGCAGAATGCTACTTCTTAAGTCTCAAAAATCAAGCATGATGAGGCTTCAGCTGCAATCATGGCTAGTTAAGGTCATGAACCAAGGAGAATTCCCATTTATTCTTTTTGTTGTTTGTTTGTTTTATTAAAACAAAATGTCCTACATTAAGTGGATGGAAATGATTCAATTTTTCCTGATATAACTTCAATCATTTTCCAGCAAGATTCCAGTTAGACTTTGCACATAATTATATATTCTCTGGAAAAAAAAAGCATATGCAATTATTACTTTAATTGTGATTAAGGGTCAAAAATCTTAAAATAGTCTTAATATAAGTTTTTTAACTGGGTTTAGATCTTGTGCTGGTTGACTGTATCAGGTTGGCCATCCTTGCTTTCTTCAGCTACAAGCAAACTTTGTGAGGAACATCTCTTGAAGTTAGCAGAGATATGGCAACAGTGCACATCAGCTGATGATCACCATAAATGTGTCTCAGACACTCAGCATTTCAGGTTACACTGTGCTGCAGGAAACACAAGGAGAAGACTTCTGCATGAGGACCTCACTGAAACCCTGATGCATCTGAGCCATCTGATTCCAATGGAACATCCAGAACACCAATATACTTTCTGGCAGTTCTGGCCACACACAGAGTTCTCCTCTCAGCCACCAGCATGAAGCATGTCCAGAAGTATCACCAGCACGATCAGCCTGACAACAACCACACAGAAAGGGTTAAATTATGAGGTCTGCAAACCAATTTTGCATCATATCCTCATATTAAATGAGCAGACACACAATAGACCAACCCACCAAGTAATAGCTGCCTCATGAAAAGATGATGCCTTTGTGAAAATATGAGTAGGTTACAACAATCCAAGTGGCTGAATATTTTGCATTCCCTTATTGGAAGATGATGTGTCTGGTCTCCAACTTCTGTAACCAGTCTTGCAGGAAAATTCTTTCCTCAAAGAAGAAGATGAAATGGCCTGTCTACAATAAGTGTGCATTGATTGGGACTTGAGAAACAAAAGAATCTTCCAAGGAGAGACTGGGTTGGGAGCAGAAGCAGTAATTGGTTCTATTCAGACCATGGATGGTTTCATAGGCTTTGGGCTTTAGGGAACTCAGTCAAGTATCTACCATTGAAGCATTCAGCTATTCAGAGCCCTTCATTGGCATTCAGGATGCAAGAAAACTCATTTGCAATTTCAGCTTTGAAAATGGTTTTAAAAGTACCTGAAGAAAGAAAGAATGGGAGGGAAGCAGAGAGGAAGTGAGAGAGGAAGTTCTCAACAGTCAGAAGACCTGAGGAAAAGAAAACATAAAAAATGAACATGCCTGAAATCAGAATCTACATGAATGATCAGCCCAGTTTCTGGAGGTGATGATACCTTGGCTCAATCATCCCTCTGTTCCTAAATCGTTCTGTCTGTCCTCATTATTGACCTCATTCCCTGTAATCTTCTTTTTGTTCTCTCAGTGTAGTCATTTGAAAGGAAAATATTGGCTATTAGTTTGTGGACTAGGTAAAGATAATCACTGGGGTCTATCAACTAAGTAAACTAACTTTAGTTCTACATTTAGTTATGATTTTCATTATAGTTAAGATTTAATAATGTTTTCAGTTCTACTGAGAAATGAGTGTAGTTCCAGTCAGCAGTAATCAAATTTCCCCCTTTTTTAGTGAAAATATGCAAAGGATCTGTGAATATTTGGCTGAAATTCAGTCCAAAGCATTCAAATCTCAATCTTCTGAAACAAGCATTCTCTGTCTTCTTTCTGATTCACATCTATTTTCAAGCTGAAGATGGCAAGTTTGAACCACTCTTCCCCAAACTTTCAGGAACACTGAAGTATTGTCACTGTACCTACAATAAAGGAATAAACTCAAAGAGTGATAAAGGGACCAGAGGTTAAGAAGGGAAGAAGAGCAGAAGTGGGAAAGCTTTTTAGTAGCTTCCATCACTCTGGAAAGAGGAGAATCAAAAGCCTTGTGAGAACAGGTTTTCCTCAGAAGACTTCATGCCCGATTTGATACTGGAAAGATTCAGATAAATGTTGAATGCTTGTCAAAACCAATCGCTAAACCTTCTGATATTCACTGGCTACCAAGCTTAATGCTTATATCTATAAGCTCACAGTCAGCCATTTTTATCAGGGCAAGCTGCAAAAATTAAGTATTTTCCATGAGACACTTAAGAACTGGAAAGGAAATTCTAGTTCTCTAAGTACCATTAAGAAGATATCAGTCAAAATGCTCTGTTTGTTACTCTGAAGCTGGGAATGCTCAAGAAGGACAAATGAAATCTAAGCATCTGCATGCAACTACTTGTGAAAGCATCTATACTGCTCATACCTATCTAGTCCACCCCAAAAATACAAGGGGATAAGTACAATTTGCTTCCTGTGCTTCATCTGAAGCCATTGACTACTCCACGCTGATAATGTGCAAGAATATTGTTATCTGGCAAAAAAAATGTGCTCTCTCGCATGACCTGTTCTTACAGGATACACACAATTTGCCATTCAGTCTTGATATGCTCATGAATTAAAGCAGCAGCTTTCAAAACACTGTGGAGGACTTAACACACACTGAGCTTTAAAGCATAAAATGGAGATTATGTTTTTTCCCTGCCTGAAGTTACTCTTTTCATCAGCAGCTCATTCCTGGGGTTCCAGTAACACCTGGAAGTCATGGACAAGCAAGTTTACCCCATGAGGTAGTTCTGTGAGCACAGAATCAGTGGAAAATAGAATTTCCTCTGGATATTTGGTCAGAAGGCTGAAGACCTAAGTGGATTCTCAAATGTCTATTACTTTTCACAATGATTTCAAGAACTTGGATTGGGATTAGACTTTCTCTCCCCTGTCCAGGTGAATACACTTATAAACATATTAAAGCAATGACTTAATTATATTCTACTTACCCAACAAACAAATGGATTGAAACTGGACAGCATGTTCAAAAGTTATTAGAAGGAAGGAGCAGAGCAGCTGACAAAGATGTTTCTTAGAAAGCCACTCTAGAGTAAGGCATGGAAAAATCCAGTCTGTGGGAAGGATTTTATAGCCCTGTGTATGATTCATGTTTTCTTGAGAGAATACCAGATTTTTCTATTTAAAGTAACATCATCAAAACATAGGGCAGCGATTTAATTTCTTTTTGGTGCCATAGACTTCTTTTCTGCATTGCACCTTGCAAACAAACAGAGAAGGTAAGATTCTTGCTGTTTGAAGAACTGTCAACTAAAGGCAAAATATTTCCTTTTGGAGGGGAGAAGCTGGGAGAAATATTTTTTTTTTAATCTTCGTATCTTCATACGAACAGGTTTGTTCCTAAAATAGAAAAGAGGTTGGGAAGGAGTGGTGCAGGTAAAACAGCTAAAAATTCAAGCTGGGGACACAGCACACAACATACCAGACAACTGTCTTGGGTGAAACCCTGGGTACACAGAAGGGCAGAAAGGCTTCTCTTGGTGCTAACTGGTTCTCACAAGAGGAAGTAGCATAACATAACATACAGGCATTATGGCACTGAATATATCCCTTAAAAGTCTCAAAATAAATATGAACTGAACTCCTTTGCATGTCTGACGTATGTGTGAAGACTAGACATTAAAGACCACAGCTTTAAATGATTGCAATGCCAAGATATGATGGAATGAATTACATACACTGAAATCATGGGCATAGCTATGCCACACAGTACACATCACAGTGTTGCAGCATGAAAGGGCTGAGTCAAGAGTACTATTTCATTTCTAAATCTGATTTTCCATTATTTGGATTAGGAGTCAGAGCCTCTTAACAAGAGATCTAGGGCTGCTCTGATTTTGGATGTGGCCATCTATATATACACATAACTGCTTCTTATTAAAAAAAGTGGTTGGGAAAAATAAAGGAAATTCTAAGGAATATCACAGCTTCAACAAGGATTTCTTTAAAAATAAATTAATATGGTTTCAAAGCTCTGCAGACCTCTCTTTAATAATTGTTACAGTGCAATCCATTAAGTACTGTAATTATGTGGGAAGAAGGTTATTCCTGGTCCTGAGCCAAATTCTGATTTCTATTACCTGCCCAGGATTCCAGTGGCTTACACAGAATAGCAACCACATAAACAAAAGAAAAATTGAACTACTGGGAGCCAATACCCCCCTGAGCAGAGTCAATACATGGAAGACACCAGGAAGAGTAGAACTTGCCATGCCCCAGGAGATGCACAGTGTTCTCTGCATTCTCCTCTTTCTCACATGGCTCCCAACTGCTTCCAAGAACTGCAGAGACAAGATCTCTGCTTTCAGATTGCTTGGAGCAGGTGAGAGCATGGCTCTTCCCAACCCTGGTGCAAAGGAGGGGACTGGGGGGGAGAATCAGAACCGCAGAGCAGCGGTGGAGCAAGGATGCAGGGTTGCCAAGCAACAGCCTACCAAGGGAGGGGGGAGTTGAAATGGGGAAGGGAAACAGATACAAATTGCATTTGCTCATGTGGGGTCACAGTAGCCCTTCCATCTGCTTTTCTTCCTGCTTCCATTGAGTTATGGGTGTGGGTTTCACGAGAGGATTTGGCCACAAGTGTGCCATGCATCATGAGCTCCAGTCAGCTCCTCTAGGAGGTTGCAACAGGGAGAACCACAAGGAATATTTTCTTTGCCAACTTGTTGTCATGGATAATGCAGCAAGAACAGCAGCAGGCTGTCATAGGTTCTCCAGACAGTTTGCCCCAGGACTCAGAAATACAAAGTAAAACCAGACCTTCCCCATTCACACAACTGTGTCAGCAATGTTCCTCCTGACACACCATCATTTGCCTTAGGAAACATGCACAACACACGGGAGATTTTTTTCCTTCATGCCATATAGACTTCCTATGTGACAAATGGAGCCTCTGTGTTACTTCCATATAAAGTTTTTGTTTCTGTTCTGTGAGGTCATAAACATTTTATGGCACAGCATGGCATCAGAGGAGACCTTCACGAAAGCTTTAGACCAAGGTGAAGAAGGACCAGCTTGAGAGGGGATGGAATATACAAAAATGAAAACTCCTGACAGCTCATGGGACCAAACCACATCTACTGGAAAGACTTTTATGAAGGTTGACCTCAGGGGTCCCAAGAGCCAAGGACAATCTTCCACTAGGCCTGTTCCTCATGGCCATGCCCCACCAAACCTGGCTACAGGTTCCAGTTGCAAAGCCTTGTGGTGCTCTGCCTCTTCCCTGGTGCAACTTGGTGTTTTCAGATCTAGCCACAGAAACAATTTGTGATTCTCCTGCCTTTAGTTAACTCTTTCTTGTCTGTCCACACTTTATACCCATTGTCACAGCTCACCAAGGAACTGTGTGTTTACACACCACTGCACACATAATTTTGACTCCAAAATGCATTTTCTATAACCTATCATTATTTACATTTACAGACAAGGGAAACAGAAACTATGAAGAAAACTACATTTGCATTTATTTTTGAGTACAGATCATAAATGTTACCAATGCAAATTGTTCACAGGTAAGATAGAAACATACTTTGTGCCTTTCAAGTCATGAAGTCAAACAGAGAAACACAAAAGGTTATAAAGCAGACACTTCTCTCTCTTTCATCCAGGTATCTGGGTCTCCTTTAATAGTCAAAAGAGAGGACTAAGCCTATTTAAGAGCTGATTTTCCAAGGTTAAACAGAAATTGCACCCTGGAAGTCCCTGATCCTCTCTCTCCATGTATTATGTGGAGAAGCTAAAGTGAACTGCACCAAAAACACTTTAAATTAAGCGAGATGAGCAATGTCCAGAGCAGACAACTGTTGCTGAGGTTTTAAATAGCAGCAAGCCCACAGGCAGGATTTGAAGGCAGCTAACAGAGACCTTGTCTTTTGGGGAGGAAGTTCTTACACCAGCGCAGAAAAGTACTCAACTAAGTCTGGCAAACAAGTGGAATTTGATATACTGGTTGGAGATGGAAAATGGCTCCAAGTACTTCATGGGAGAAGTTTGATAGGGCTGTTATGAAGGACTTTAGAAGCAGAGGACAACATGTGACAGAGAAGCAATGGGATAGCCTGTCCAGTGAAGGGTTTCAGGTTAAAATGAACAGCTGGATAAACATGAGTGACAGCAGTATGTTGGGTGGTATTAAAGGAGGAAAATCAAAATTGCCATGTCATCACTGGTGACAACACATCTGGAGCACTGTATACCAGTTCTGGGCTCCTCAGACCAAGAAAGACACAGACATACTGCAGTGAGTCTAGTGAAGGACCAATCTGATACATGAGGAAAGGCTGAAAGAGCTGTGACTACTTAACTTGGAGAAGAGAAGGTTCGGGAGGACCTCAATAATGAGCAAAAATACTGGATGGGGTAGGGTAAAGAAGCTGTAGCCTGACTCTTCTCAGTGGTATTCAGTGAACAGACAAAAGGCAATAGATACAGACAGAAACAAAAAAGCTGCATTTAAGCATATTATATATACCCACGTATGTATATATAAATAAAATGTTTTTACTTTTACAGTGAAGGTAAAAAGCACTGGCAGAGATATCCCACAGAGTTATTCAACATTTGACAGGACACAGTCCTGGGCAACTTGCTGTATTAGTTAACCCTGTTTTGGGCCGCAGGGTTGGTCAAGATCTCCCAAATCAGCCTCATGGGCCCACGGCAAAACCTCTGACTTGATTCTCCCCAGAGAAGCTGACCTGGATTCAACATGGACTGGTGCTGTGGTGCTTCTAGTTCATTTCCCTGTAGGGCTGCTTTGTGGTTTTGGTTGGGGTTTTTAAGATTTTTTTTTAAAAATATCGCCACCTGTCAAAAGCAGTCCACTTATTTTTAGATAATGGTGGCTGATTTAAAAAGCCTACATTTCCTAACGGTTACCACATCTGGGTTTTCTCTGAGTTTAAGTGCTTATAAAGTGATGGCTACAAAGTAAATAGCATCAATATCATCTGTGCAAGAAACAAAATGGGCAAGTAAAAAGAGCTTGCCTGCCTTTCCTGGAAAAGACTGCAGTTTAGTGGAGTGGGAAGTAGGTTGAAAAGGCATTTTCTCCACTATGCTGGAATAGTTCTTTCAAACTATAGACAAAAAGCACATCCCCATGTGCCACCCCACACCTCAATGGGAGTGCAGGCCATGGTCCTGTGGAGGGAAGGACTTTGGCATTCTGTGCCATGTGTCAACTACCAATGTTTGTCTCCAGAGCAATTAGGGATGCACATTTCCTACGCCCTGTTTTACACACAGTTATCACATCCTTGCTGATTCATCTCTTCCTTAAGCACACTATTTCCTCTCTCCCCACCTTATATTCCTCTCACACAGAATTCCTTCTGTCACTCCTGTTGTGTCTATCTGGATTCTGTCTGTTTCCACTATCTCTTTCTTTGAAATGATATGACCAGAACACAATGGGCTTTAAGCACTTTTAGCTGAAGGTTAAGCTAAAAATCTTGAGAAGATGTACCTGTCTTGCATAACATCTCCTGTCTTTCCTGCACAGCAACATGGAGAGAATAACTTCTTACTCTTTTGGTCTCCCTGCTATTGTCTGAGACATGGATATAAAAAACCAAAGTTATGCTTAATTGGTTACAAGTCAATAAATGCATCAAGAATGTTTTCTACCAAAATAGGTTTCTTTAAAAAAAATAACCCAAAGAATATGCTAAATGCTGAGGCACTGAACTACTGAAGTAATTTCATATTTAGGTATAAGTTTAAGGCTGATCAAAAAGTTAAATGACATAATACCTTCCTTTTGGAAAAAAGCAGGATTCTGCCATGTCAGTTCAAAATTTCAATACAGTTTCTTGACTAGAATGCTCAAATGACAATAACAACTGTTTGGGAAGACAAAAACCATAACGATTTTTCCCCATATGAAGATTGGGTTTACTGACAGTTTAGAACTCACATTATAGCGTGTTAGTATTTGTCATTACATTGAATGTTTTAAATAGTTTCAACGCACATACCAAGACCTTCACCTAGCACTGTAAGAACAGTTTTCTAAGCTTTTTTTCCTGTATTAAGATTTTCTTTCAGATACATACAAAAAGAAGTCTGGAGATCTCACTTTAAGCCCTAACAGATAATCATCATAGACCACAGCAGAGACAAATCTCTGTACTCAGAGTTTGCAAAAGTGATCAGCAGCTGTTTCAGGTCGTGACTGATGGGACTTGGCAAAGCTTTGTGGGAAAATGGCAAAATGCCTACGTGTGTACGTCCAGCTCAAGCTTTAAAGCTTTTTCGCTTAGGTAATAGTCAGATGCCCCTAAACAACCTTTATAAGAGGAGGGTGGATTATAGGGAGAGTGGGGAGATCTGTCTTCAATAGAATTCTCGAGAAGTCCATACTTGCTAATCATGAAACAGATTTTTCCTCCATGCCTTGGAAGTCAGCCCTAATCATTTCTTGTACCCAATACTCTTCCACGAGTGCAATGTATATTTTTCAAACTTATTTCTAAAAGCAGTTTCTTGGCAGATACATTTATATAAGGATTAATAGGAAACTGTCAGAATCCTGCAGAAATAACATGTACAGCTACCACACATAACCCTTTACATACAGACCAGAGCACACATTAAGACCTTCTAAATATCAAATGCAATAGTTTTCTTTCCTATGCAGAGTAGCAAACGGCACAAGATTAGGTATTTCTCCTGTCTCAGAAGAACGTGTCCTTTAGCCAAATGGGGGGACGGGAGGATGACGGGGGACAGAACGTCCTCAGTGCCTCCCCCCGCGAAGGTTGTTGCGATGTTTGCAGAAATGCTGCTAAGTTGCGGCTGTCCCTTTGCCTAGATAAGCGACTTTAAAGGACCACAAGGCGAGCCGACCCTTTTTTTCCCCCCCTCGTCGCTGCCCGTAGCCAACGCGACGCGTCCAACCCGACAAGGCACCACGGCCGCGACCGGCGGGAGGGGAAGGATGGGGAGAAGGGCAGGGACCCGCGG
>NW_008688219.1:0-239 GCF_000695815.1 Acanthisitta chloris
CTTGCCCTCCCTCCCTGCCTTCCCTGCCTCCCTTCCTGCCTGTGCTACCCTCCCTGCCTGCATTGCCTTCCCTCCCTGCTCTCCCTGCCTGCCCTCCTTGCCCTCCTTGCCTTGCCCTCTCTACCCCCTTGCCCTCTCTGCCTGTGCTACCCTCCCTCCCTGCCCTCTTACTATTGCCCTCCCTACCTACTCACCCTCCCTGCCAGCATTGCCCTCCCTGCCCTCTCTCCCCCCCCTGC
>NW_008688219.1:298-528 GCF_000695815.1 Acanthisitta chloris
CTGCCTCTTCTGCCCGCCTTGCCTGTACTGCCCTCCCTCCCTGCCCTCTTACTATTGCCCTCTCTACCTACTCGCCCTCCCTGCTAGCATTGCCCTCCCTGCCCTCCCTCCCTGCCCTCTTACCATTGCCCTCTCTACCTACTTGCCCTCCCTGCTTCCCTGCCCTCCCTGCCTCCCTCCCTGCCCTCTCTGCCTGCCCTCTCTGCATTGCCCTGGCTACCTACTTGCCC
>NW_008688220.1:0-10967 GCF_000695815.1 Acanthisitta chloris
GGGGCTGCCGTGTGTCCCGGGGAATGTCGCTTGGGTGGTGCGCGGATGCACCAGCCTCGGAGGCTTTGCCCTTGCCCAGGTGTGCTGCTCGCCCTGCGTGCCGGCAGCACACGCGCCGCGTTCTCCTCTCCCGTTTAGTCGGGTTACTAAGCCGTTGTTAACTTAAACGCAGGCAGTACATTGTGCGGATGTGCGGTTTGATAGCACGTTCCTGACGCCTTGGACGGAGTGAAAACCCCCAAATTTTTCATCTGTTTGTTTTTGAAATCAAGTACAGTAGCAGCAGGGAAAATGCAGAGACAGTTGTAAACATCAGTGTCATTGCATGAAAAAGACGGTTCAGAGGCAACTTGTATCTCTTCTGTTTCTCCTAATGTGGAAGTCCCTAAACCAGCTTTGACCTGTTGTAGGGTTGAAGTTTCATTGGTTTTGTGATGAAATGAAACCTTCACTTTTAACTTAACTGGCAACAGACGCAGGCTGTGGACTGTCACAACAAACATCTGTTCCAGCCAAGGGTTGGGCACTCTTTCTCCTCATAAACATAGCTGTAATGAAAGTTTTGGCATCTGGCTAGTGGCCAAGTGCTGAAACACAAGTCTGGTTGCAGTCTGTGACTTGTAAAAGGTAACTTGAAATGGGAAGAGGTCAAAAGGTGACATCTCTTAGTTTTGTTTTTTGGGTTTGTCCGGCAGTTCTGAAGCATGAAAATGAGCCACATGGGCAGGAGTCGTACAGGTAGCTTAGTAACCTTGGTAGCTGAAACAGCCTTGCCTTTGCTTGTTATCAGTGTTGGTACGTAATATTCCCTTGTAACAACATCAGTTTGTCATTTGAGTATGCTACAGCTGATACCACCAACTGCTGGTGTAGCCAGTCTGACCAGTTCCCTTTGGGAAGCTGTGCACGGTACAAGGTTGATTTCCACAGTGTCTGATCTCAGCTTGCACTTCTATTTACAGGAGGATTACTTTAACATTTACCTGTAATGTTAAGCCTCTAATCATTCCCAGTCTGTGTTCCTATTGGGTGAGGGAAATGGTGCTGTTACACAGCAAATCTGTCGCTGCTCATTTGCTGACTCACTTTCATGCCTGTTACCAAAAGAGTTTGTAGCAGATTAAATTGAAACTATAGAAGAAAGCTGGTATTTGGGTATACCTCCAACCCCCCTGGATGTGCTCGAGCAGCCTGTAGGGAGACCTGCCTGTTTGGACAACTGTTACTTTCTGTAGCTGGGTTATTTGTTTTCTTTATGATAAAGATGTTTAAGGTTTGTTCTATATACTGGGCACCAACAAACTGGGTTATCAGTGTAATAACTTCCTCTGTTCTTCCTCTTTAGGTCCATATTGAGATCCACTGACTTGTGACTTGGTGTGCTGCTTGCACTGTGCTGCAACTAGAGTCAGTCGCACTCCTCAAGGCCAGCCTGTTGTGAAGCAGCCAAGCTATGCTCATCTGCTCTGGGACTATGAAGAAAGAAGATTTAACCCAGAAACGAGTATATGGCAGTGGCCCAGATCATCACGAGGCAGCAGCTCACCTGACACACATGCATTCCATGTTGGACAGTTCTCAAAGTCATAGTAGCAGTTTACAAGAATTATTTACCACCAGGAATTGTTCTCTCTTTAATACTATACCTCTGCCTCATGTTGGCAAGGAAATGCTGCTGAGTTTCAGTGAATCAGCAGGGACGAACTCAAGAGCAGCTGCTCCTCGGAAGGATTCATTTCAGCTGCATTTTTCTTCTGGGAAAGACAGTCTTGATAAGGTTTCTCAGTGCATTGATGGTATTTCAGTAACAGGCTGGCTGGAAGAAGCTTGTAGCATTTCTGGAGACTTCAGGTCATACTGTCCAGGAGACAGCTTTGTATGTTTTGCACAGTTCTGGCTGGGAAATTTGCAGTATTATAAAAACCTGTGGTTTTTGGAATTAGAAATGAGCAGTAGCAAAGAGAATGAATTGCAGCTTGCAGTTTTTAAAGCATGGGAGCTTGGTGGACTTCCTGATCTCTGCTCTATTCCAGTTGCCTCATGGAATGAGTATGCTGTGGGACTCCTAAACAACCAGAAACCATGGTTTTTTCATTGTTACTTAACCCTTGTGTCTTCAGAGCAAACACTTGGATACAAGCAAATGCTTTTGAATATACAATATGTGACTAGTCATGTTCATATCATACAGCTAGTGATTTCTGTGCTAGCTTTTGCACTAGCAGGTCTCTGGTATGCAGTAGTGAAAGTAAAAAAGGACTGAGATTTTAGTAATTACTATTTTTAATATTATCAGAAACTTTACTGAATAATAGAGACAAGGTTACAGTTCAGGTTTTAGGGAGAAGTAGATAGCTAAAGTAAAAATTATACTTGTGTAATTGCTAGTAAAATTGGCTGTTGGAAGAATAGGGACTTCATTTTTAAGGAATATCTGCATCTGTGTGGACAGAGCTTCATAATCTCCAAACTCTTTGGGACTTCTGCAGGTCTCCTGTTAACACTAAACATGAACCCAATCTGATTAGCACAGATCCTTTGTTTTCTTTAGGGTTTGTATTCGTGGAGTGTTCTGGCTACTGCAATTTACAACCATTTCCAGTGAAACTGTTTCTTGTAGAATTGAATTCCTGCTCTGAACCCAACAGTAACTAATATATCAGTCTTTGAAACACTTTGAACTGGAAAGCTGTTGGGAGAGTGGTCTTCAATACAGCATAGTTCTCAGCAGTGTTCCTTTCCAAGTGTGGTACTGCTCTCATTTCACAATATCTCATGAGCTTTATTGTGTTATAATAGACACTACAAACAATTTTCTGAAAGAATATTTCTTTTCCTTGAAACAGTGATTGTTATCACTGAAGCATTGTAGTACTTTCTGGGCCTGTTGACTTTGGCTTTGGGACAGGCTTCTGACAATGGGGTTTGGCAAAGAATGGGGCAAGAGAGTTGGAATCCATAGAGCTGCTTGTGAATAAGAATTTTCAGGAATAGGCTCCCATTGGCACTTCATGGAGGAACTCATTGTGCAGGAGGTCAAAGTTTGAACTCAGCATCCAGAATTCTCAACAAGGGAGTTGCTGTAGATGGGCTTAACATGCTCTAGAGGCTCACCTAAAGAGAGAGGTATGGGTATAGTGTGAGTTGGGATGCATTTTCATCTTCCCCTTCACTCTTGAGTTAAAAGTGAGGACTTAATGTGAGGTAAAGCCATGCCAGTTATTCACACACCAAGTATCCTTTTTGCCAGCTATCTTGCTTCATTTTGGAAAGAGAGTGTGATGTTGCACTCAGTTTGAACTGAAATCACCTGGAAAGCCAGTAGAGTTTCCAATATAGTGTATATTGGGGTGTTAGCAGGCTTGTGTAGAGAAGTCCTTGCTTATGCAGATGAGACTGTCATGGGGAGAAATGCTGCAATATTTTAATCCTACATGAGTGCTGAAAGTAAGATACATTACTTTTTATGTTATATGATATGTTGTGGGGTTTTTATCCGCATTGGCTGATTGTTTCTTCTGGATGTTAGAAGAGATGAAAAGCCATTTAATTTAGAAAAGAACTTTTTCCCTGGTGTGTACTTCTGTTGATTAACTTCTAAACTTCTGACCACATAATTACTTGTCATGAAGTTACTGAAAACCCCCAAATAATATTGGATTATGTATTGTAAGTAATTATTTTGACAGGAGCAGTTCCCTCTTAGTCAAGCCATTCACTCTCATCTCCACTGCTGCAATTTATCAGCCTTGCAGTGGTATTAACATGAGCTAACAGGTGATATTGCAGGGGGATGTACACGGTCAAGATTCCTGAAGCGATGAGGATCTGAAACCCCAAAACTCCAGAAACAAAGACACCTCTCCAGAAGTCTGTGGATTCTGAGTTACGGTGTTAAATTGCTGTCTGCCTACATCTTGACCCAAAATAACACTTGGCTGAGCTGAGGGCAGAGGAATGAAGGTGGGGAGGGGTTGCAGCCTGTTTAAGCTGGCTTGATTGCTAAAGATAACATTGTGCAACTCCATATTAATCTCTCTAACCAGCTATGTAGGTAAAGACATACTTTTTTTTCTGTATGGTGAGCCTTGTCTTATTAAGTTGCACACAAACGCAGTCCTGCACCCAAAACTGAGTGGTTGAACTTCCTGTCCAAAGGCTCAAGTGGCACAGTTGTACCTGCAGTTGTTACTTGAGACCTTGTTTGTTCAGCTGAATGGTTTGGCCTGGGAGATTGGCACATATTTTGGGAACCATAGTTATATACAACCAGAACTTGTAGGTAATATTGTCAGGTTAATAGGCAGGAGGAATAGCTAAAGGTGCAAAAGCATTAATCCAGTTTTTAATGCAGCTAATCTTCATGGTGATTTTAAAGGGGGGAAATGAAATATGAGAGGCACCGCCAGTAAATTAGAATATAAATGTGTGTACAGGAGGGTGCCAAGGGTTTTCTCTTCAGTGATGACAAGCATGTGCAGGAGGGGATCTCAGAGTATGGAATCCTGTTACATGTCAGAGTCCAGCTAATACAGTCCTGTTTGAAGCAAAATCTTCTTTAGTGTGTGGCCTTTAATCACTTATTACAGGATCACTTGAAATACAAAACAGCTAAGTGAAATGATGGATTTTTGTTGTGTATTATATGTATATTGAACATAAGATACAAAAAATATGTCTTAAGTGAGTGGATTTTATCAAGTTTAAGATAGTTTATGTACCTTGCCTTGGACTTTATTGCTTAAAACCTAAAAGGTAACTTTAACTTGAACATTCCTTCCGAAATTCAAATAAAGGATAGTTTGGTATGTTAAAATCTCATGTACTGCACTTTAAGCCTGGGGAGGCCATTGATGGAAAACACTGTTCTTGCACTAACAGAGCTGTCTGCCTGATGGGGACAGTGTTTAAATGGCTTTTACTGTCTGGAGGGAGAGGAGGAGACCTGAAGGATGGCATCCATCCTTTGAAACTATACATGAATCCAACACCATATGGTTTAGGCCACTGTTCTCTTCCTACAGATGGTTTGATATTAGCTCATCTCAAAAGATGGAAGGTGTCTCGGCTAAGAACCACTTTGTGTGGAGTTTCATAGCTTCAGTAAGTCAGGTGTGGAAAGTTTCTCTGAGTTAATGTGCTGTTAGGGCTGAGACTGTCTTGGATGATTATTATAGTACAGAAAAATAACACTCTTGGTAGGGGTAAGGGTCCTTCATATTGAACCAGGAGTTGCCTTCATATTTCCATGTTTTCCTCTCTACTCTTGCTCTGGAAAGAGGTATTTCTAAGCAAAATGTCAGGGTTCTAGTAAACAACTCGTGCTTTCTAAAATGTCATTGATCAGTGTCCAGATCCTTCCTGCACTACATAGCAAAGAGTTCTATTTCTGCCATTAGCAAACAGAATAAGTAAGAAAATATTCAGTATTTAGAGAATTGCCTAGTAGTTACACTTGAGTGAAGAATGACTATATGGTGTACTGCTTTGAAAAAGAAACTATACTTTTACATGTGTGTGCACAGAGCTCTGCATGTAGATAAAAAGTGTTTTACCACAGTATGATGTTGGAATGCTTATGCAAATGCTTGTTTTCTTTCTGACATTACAGTGCACAATGCAGTAGAGACAGTGATGTATTTCTCTGTGTGGTATTAGCTAGTGCAGTTGTAGCAATCGTGTGTGCATCATCTGCACCATGAGACAGTTTTATCTGTAGGTATTTTTTAGCCTTTTGCTTTGTCAGTGTTGGGTTTGGTTTTGAGTTTTCATGGGATTTGTTTGGTTGGTTGGTTTATTTTTTTTTCTTAGGACTGTAAAGACTGCACATTCTTAAAATTTGCCAAAGTTTTGCCTCTTTTGCCCTTTTCTCCACCCTTGCCCCTTCTTACAGATAAACACATTTTCAAAAGAAGTCTGTATGTACTCTCCTAATATATAACCTTATTGTCAAGTTGCTCCTTTTGTTTTTTATGGCCTGGTCTTACATACATTTCCTTCCCAATAATTTCTCAGCATAAGCATATGCTGATATTTTGTTCCACTTCAGAAACACTGTCCTGTAATTAATTTTGCATAACAAATTAACAGAAACCATGTAGAGCTGTAAGAGTCCACAGTCTGCCTTTAGGGTGTGTGACAAGTGGTATATCTGACAGAGCAATAGGTAGCCACTGTGACATATTTCTGCTTTTCTTCCCCTTCAAAACAGCTGCTTGAATTAAAATCCAGTATTTAATTTGAATTTGTGGTAGCTCTGTGAGCTGAGAATTGCAGCTGGAATTTGGGGCTTACCCAATATGTTAGGGTCAGAACTTAAACAACATAACTTTTCAAAAAATTAAAGAGTACATTCCTGTGAGTATTTTGAAACCTTTTTCTAAGAGTGCACAGAACAAAATGTGTTGTGACATTTGTTTCTGTGATGCAGAGTCAGTAACTGGAGAAAAAGGCTCTCCAGACTACAGAGCCTCCAATTCTCAAGGAACCTGCATTCCATTGAACTTTCAAATAAACCAAACATTGCCTATGAAAATACTGGTATTTATGATCAACTCACGTACTTGACTACAAAGTGATAGATATCAATCTGCTGACAGTGTGAAAACAATACAGAAGTGCTAGAATAATGCTGTCCTGTGCCACCCTGCACTAAACAAATCCTACTGGTGTGGACTTTGAAATTAATCCTGTATTGCATCCCAAAAGCTCAGTTATGTTAGTCCTCTTGGAACTGGTGATACAAGATCCAAACCAAGATGGTTATTTCATTGTTAACGATGAAATACATTTAAGAGCGGAAACATTTTAGAAAATGACCAAAGGGACTCCCAGGAAGAAAATCTGCCTTGATAAGATCCACGTTATTTCTGTGATCTCCATATATTTATAGTCTGTTTTGCAAATTTCTTCCCTCTTCATGGAAGAGCTGTATAAACCTAATAGCAAACATGGGTGAAACCCAAACTAGCAGAAGAATCAGTGTTCTTAATTTTCTGTTTGTTGTCAATTTTAGCTATGATCAAATGTAAAAATATCTAGATGGAATTGAAGCTTTTGTTCTTAAAAGTAGGGAAATCTAATGTTTAGTGCCTGATTGATCACTTGAGTGTACTATGGACTTTCTTGAAGATGAGTTCTGTTACCTGCTGGTGACTAACACCAATTTTAAATGCTGACACTTAGTATTTCCTGTGAACTGTGATGTTCTTTATCCCTGCAGAACAATTTTAGTCCATGGTCTTGGTCTTTTTGGTTCTATTTTTTCTGTATTGCCATGTAGGAGGTGGAGAAGGCACAAACCAGTTTTGTTTGTTCCAGAGAAAGATGTTTACAACTTTGTACGTATTTTAGAAATTTCTTGTGACACTTTTAACTTGTTTGAGGAGTATGCACGGTAAACTTGAAACCTGTTGTCCTAGAGAGGCGACACAGCCTTTGGAATAACCCGGAGTGCGATCCAAGCTGCAGAAGCTGCTGACTGCGATGCTGCTCGCTTACACCACAGGAGGGAGTTACACATCAGTCTTTCAAGTATTTTCAGTTATGGCATTGTTTTTCCTTAGTGCATTTCAGTTTGCCTTGTCTTATGGATTGTTGCTGCAAATAGGCTAATGTACAAGTCAATACACAGCAGTAATGTATTGTGACTGTTTACAGTTGAACTCTGAGTACCAATGGATGGTTTTGTCAAGCTATTTAAAACCAGAAATAAAGATCTTTTTTAAAATGATCTTTTGTCTGTGCTCAACGAGGAGTGGTCTTGGGGCTTCTCATTCCAGTTTTTCACTGTATAAATTGTACAGATGGACTTAAAGAGATTGTGTTTCTGGCAATATAGAATTAGACAGTGAGTGGCTTTTTCAGAGGGACAATTTGAGGGATGTTTACAGAAACCAAACAAAGTTAAAACCTGTGTGAGAATAAAAGGGCTAAATGCCTTATGCTTGGCCTTGGAAATTTGGTATTTGAGCTCTAGGCTACCTTAATCCTGTTAGCCACCACTAGTCATCCACAGGCATTTTTTCTCCATACTTTTTTTTTTAGTGACACACCTTAACAAGCCACTTATGTTCAATGTAATTCCAAAGTATTTCCCAACTAATTAGATGCAATCTTGCAGCACAGTTTCATTTTAAAAGGGGAAAGCAAACCATGCTAAATACATAGAACAGCCATAACAACTCTCTTGCATGATCCAGGGTAACACTGGTGGATGCTTCTCTTCAGGGTTCAGATCACCTCAGTATTAACAGCTCTGTCAGACCTCTTGTTTTTGCTGACCAAAATACATTAAAGGAGTAGAATAAACCTGTATCCTCTGCTTGATGTTGAGCATTCAAAAACATATTTAACCAGAAAACCCTCACCCTTCAGAGCTCTCTCTTTTGAAAGTTACTGCCAAGTGACCTTTTGATTCTAGACTCAAAAGACTCAACTTACAGTTTTTGTTTGATCTCAGGGTCCCTTGATGCCGTAAGTTTTGAGGAAGTATGTTATTGTTATGGGCTGTATTCTGAAAAGAAATGGTAGTGACAACCCTGAAGAAAAGGCTGAATCCTTGAGTATAAAATTAATGCGCACTATTTTTCTATTGCCCCTCAAAACATGCATTTAAACAGGAAAAAAAAAGGTGGGAGGAGAGAAAAATGAGTATAATAACCTAATAAGGACTTTAAAGTTTTGGCACGTGGTTAGAACTCCATGGTCAAGGAAGTGCTATTAGTGCTCCCTGCACTTCGCTGTAGGTTCCTCGTCCCTTCTGGAATTTGTATGGGAGATACAGAAGTAGTAGGTTGCAACCTCTTTGGCTGTTCACAATGTTCCAGCCACCTCACTGTGCCACTGAGGTGATACAGCCTTATTTACTCATGTTGTCACCACTTTCAGATGGTTTATCAGTAGTTTGATATGTATTTATATGAATAAGCAGGATACCTGCAATAGGGGATGTCAAGGAACTTGGAACACTTTTGCAAATAAACTCAGGAATAGACATGCTGCTGTGTGCATACCCAAATCTCTTCCTATTAGACTATGAAATGTTTGAAGTCACATTCAAGTTGGTGGCCTATGACTTTGTGGTGGTCTCTTTGTTCATCTCCTACTGTAAAATTCTGTAAGAGCAACTCATCTATACAGCAGCCCAAATTTCCTCTATGCACATCTGAGATTGCCAGAGGAACCTTTGTGCAATTTACACTCATCACAACATTTACCTCTTCAGTATATTTCTTATCTCTTGCTTTTTCTGGAGATATTACAGCAGTTTATATTAAATAAAGCCTCAAACCAAACACAAATAACAAAGATTGGGCTGAAGATGTTAACATTTATTAAGGAGATGATTTTTTAAGTGGATGGAGTCCTTTACTTTCCATTAAAGCAGAAAACATTGGATGGGGCTTTTGCTGTCAAGAACTGTGTTGTGTTTGTAAGACACACATTGAAAGTCCTGAGCGTCAGGATGTTCTGTGTCGATTTGTTATCACAAGTATTTTTTAGACATATCAAAATACTCTTTTATTTATCTTTAACCTCCCAGTTCAAAGAAAAGAAAAAACAAACAAACACATTTTGGAATCCTTTCAAGTATTTTGCTTTGTTAGAAGAGTCCCCAAGGGCAAAGGCCCAAAACCAACACAGACCTCTTGCTCATTGAACAAAAAGCCAGCAGCAATGACAAGCAGGATGTTTTTGATGCTCTGCTTCCTTTTTTGGGGGGCTAGTGACTGAAGCCCTTCATCATTTTAGCTAGAAGCTATTCACAAATAACCCTTCTGAGCTCAGTAATCCTGTCTTGCTTTGTATAATAAAAAAATCTTTACTACAGCAGAGATTCCTAAATCGCCTTTCGGCTCCTAGCCTTGCAAGTATTGCCTGTGACTGCAAGCACGTGTGACCTCCTCCAGAGTTAGAACAGTTACAGCATTTCCAATTTCTGCTCTTTTTTCCCCCTCCTTCAGTATAAAATAATTTAATATTAAACCAACAAAAAGTATTTTATGATATGGTACAGCACCTTCTTAAGGGCTTCCTGTACACCCTCAGGTGTCTGTCACGTCAGGTCACGTTTGTAGATGCTGAATTTCTATGATGCTGAAAATCACAGACTACCACAGAAACTTGTCAAAACAGAATGAAAATTCAAACCTTTTTTTGAAGTTGGACAGCCTTCTTTTATCTTCTGTTCCCTCTAACTGCTTTCTGAGTGAGAACATCTGTACAGACTACAGCAGGTTTCAAGTCCTTCACTTTGATATACAGTGTGTGTTCCCAACAATCTGGTGCTTAAAATAAAAGCTGTCTGGTCTGTATTGTCACTGTCAATCATGATTTTCAGAGCTCTTCCTCACATTTTCTTTCTGGTTTATAATCATTCGTTTGCAGTTGATAACTGTATCTTCTGATTTCTTTCTGTTTAGCCAAACTACTTACTTGCCAAAGCTAGCAAGCAGAAGCCTGTGGAGACTCTCATTGCTGGATGCTTTGTCACAGTCAGTTCATCAAACTCCTTTGCTACTTGCTCAACTTACAGTTAATTCTAAATATATTTTCACAAAGTATCCATAAGGAATTGTAGCTGTTCCTGAATGGATTTTTGTGCAGTTCCTCTTTCATCACATAGGAAGTGTTTTTTTCTGAAGGCTCCATTGAAACAGCTTTGTCCAAAGGTTGGATTCCATTTTCTATATGGCTCTTGTTACTATAGGTACTATAAAAAGAAAATATCTCTGGTAAATCTTTGTTACTCACATGTGCTTGTTAAATTCAGCAGCTGATCTGCCTGGGAGGGCACTTCTGCCTCCTAGCAGATATTCTAGCTGTGATAGAGAATGTGATACACAATATGACTCCACTCAGCCTAACATACGAAACCTGAGAGGTAACTCTGGGAGAAAAACCCAAGAGACCAACCAAGAAAAATCAAAGTGCTTTGAACATATTCTTTGTTAAATATAATTTAT
>NW_008688221.1:0-601 GCF_000695815.1 Acanthisitta chloris
ATATATAATTTAAATGAATATTAAAAGCAAGCCTCCATAAACACAAGATATTCTTGGAAAGGATTCCAAAATAGTTCACAGTCATTGTTGAAAAGATTTATCAATGCCTTTGTGAGAAAGGAACTTGGGATATGAAGGACTTTGGGGTGCTGGTGGATGAGAGGCTGGACATGAGCTGGCAATGTGCACTTGCAGCCCAGAAAGCCAGCTGTTCTGGGCTGCATCCAATGTGGTGTGGCCAACAGGTTAAGAGAGGTGATTCTGCCTCTCTACTCTGATCTGGTGGGATCCCACCTAGAGTACTTAATGCTAATAAATGCAGATCTCCCTGGCACATCAGCTTTTTCACATGCATGGCATGAGTGGGGAGCACTGCGATGAAGAGGTTGATAACTTACAAGGTGAATGTTCACTCCTGCTGCATTTAAGCACACAGAAAACATCCCCGACTTCCACAAAAAAAAAAAAAAAGGGAAGTGTAACAAAAACATTGAAAACCCACCTTAAATATAAAAAAGCATTATAGCTGTGTTTTGTAAATGGAATTACCAGTTATGGGAGCTGTAGTATAAACAGAAGGGGGAATGGCTTCAAACTGAAA
>NW_008688222.1:0-1628 GCF_000695815.1 Acanthisitta chloris
CTTCCTTCCTTCCTTCCTTCCATTTTACTTTTTCTCTCTTCCTTCTTTCCTCCCTTCTTGCCTTTGCTCTGCCCATTAGAAAGCCAAAGGTCTCTGGTTACAGTCCTCCTGGGGGATCCAAGCCCAGGGCTGCTGCTCACTTACTGCCTGGCAGATTAAGCTGGATAAAGAGAGAGATTTGTATATTGACTCTGTGTTTGTGTAAGTCCCAAGCGAGGCCTGGCCAGGAGCAAAGGGGGATCTGACCCACATCAACACTAACCAGGAGCAGGTTTAAACCAAATCATCTGGAAAATGCCGAGCCGATGCCATGGGTTCCTTCCATTGTGTCACAGAGGCTCATAAATAATTCAGTCGTGCTCAAATATTTATGGGAATCGATTTAGCCTTAGCCCCACACCACCTCCCTGAGAAAACAGGTCCCTTGGCTATCAGGACTGCAAAGCACTGCCCTGGTGGCACAAGCCTCTCCAGGGCCGAGGGCACCTGTCCCCTCCCAGCTCCAGCCTGGCCACCAGGACCCCAGGCATGGGGGCATGGGACCACCTGGAACATGAAGCTGCATGTGGTCTTCCAGGAGAGGAGCAGGTCCAGCACCTGCCCCCCTTCTGCTGTGAGCACCCTAAGCTCCAGCATGGGGTATCTACTCTGGCCCAGGGTGGCTGTGAGCTCCGGGGCTGAGAAGCAGCACTTGGCACAGTTGTGGGCACATGCAGAGCAGCTCCTGTGCAGGTGACAACTGATGCTCGAGTCAACAAGTCCTGCACAGGGAGAGACTCCTTGATGTGGCCAAAGGTCACGACACAAACTCCCACAGGAGCCAGCAGTCCTGGGGAGCTCCCCATGCCCACTCCCAGGGCAAGGTCCATGGCTTTGCCGTGCCCATGAGGAGAAGCTACTGTACAACCATGACCCAGCACTCACAGCTCTCTTCCTTCCTTTTTTCCCTGGCTGGCACGTGGCAAGGGTTCCTGGAAGCTCTCCTGCCAACAGCAGAGCAGCCACATGGGCTGCCCAGCATGACCAGCACCAAGGAAGATTTGCTTCTTCATGGTGAACCCACCATGCTCATGGCCCTGAGCATTGATCCTTCTGAAAGCTCAGCATGTCTATGAGCTGTTCCTGTTTCTTGATGAAAAACCACTTCATGGGCACTGTGAATCTCTTCCAGCACCTTCATTGCACACACAGGACAAATTTCTAGTGTCAAAAAGCTTCTGCACACCATTCAGGAGTGCAATATGCTCAGAGAGTAGCTAGACCTCCACACTGGTTAAGATCAAACCTCCTACCAGCTCAGCCACCAGCACAGGAGATGGTAGCAGCCAAATTTGGTTAATGCCCCTATGGAGAAGCCACATCTGCAGCCTCTGTGTTCCCTGTAGCTCCTGTATGTATTTCCTCTTAGATGGTCACTGGTCTGGCTTCTCCCCAAGTTTCTGGGCCCATTTCTCTCCCCTGGTGCACTTTGCCTGGAACAACATATACCTCAAAGGAGGTGAATCTCTCCCTCTGCTCTGCTCTGGTGAGACCCACCTGGAGTGCTGCTCACAGCTCTGGTGCCTCAATAGCAGAAGGACATGGAGCTGCTGGAGCAAAGCCAGAGGAGGCCATGAAGCTGATCAGAG
>NW_008688222.1:1913-3881 GCF_000695815.1 Acanthisitta chloris
CTGGCAGTGTTCACAGCCAGGTTGGCTAAAGCCTTGAGCAACCTGCTCTGGTGGGAGGTGTCCCTGCCCAGGGCAGGGGGTTGGGGCTGGATGAGCTCTAAGTTCCATTCCAACCCCTTCACATACTATGATATTATGATAACATGCAGAGCTGTGCAAAGCCAGGACACAGCTGGGTCCCCATGGATCCAGGGCAGACACTGGGACACCTCCTGCTGCAGGGTCCCACCTGTGTCCCAGGCAGCAGTGTAGTGAACTGGGCAAACACTGGCTCTGTGCCACTTGGGGACCTGAGGTGACATGGCCATGCTGCAGTGAACAGAGACCCAGGGAGGGAGTGTTTTGATGGTTTGGGAGGGATTATCCTCCTCTTTCCACCACAGGGATATCTGTGCACCAAAGGCACAATCTAGAGGTTTTGGCTTGAGCACACTTTGGCTGTGAGCAACTCGTGGGGAGAGCTCAGCGCAGATTTCCCAGGGTATGGCCAGGGCCACTGACAGCCACAGAGGTGAAACAGGAATGTCCCCTCCAGACAACCTCAGTTCTTCAGGTTAAGAAACAACCTGCACTGCAGGACGAGGCAGAGGAAAGGTGTGACTGGAGCCAGAGGAGCTGGGGGAGCTGCTGTCATTAGTGGCCAAGCTCTGCACCCTCTGGGCTGAAGGAACAGCAGAGGCACAGCCCAGGGTGTGAGGAGGGTCTGTGAGCTTTTCCAGCCCTAAAACAGTAAAAAAGGTCATAGCCTTTCTTCTTCCCAGGCCTCCCCAAGCACACTGAGCACTGCACTGCTCAGCACTGCATCCTGAGTGTCCTCTGAGGTTCAAAACTAGACAAGGTCTGGTGTGCCCAATCCAGGGCATGCACTGTCACATGGACACACACTTCTGACCCCATCTGTGACTGGAGCTGTCCTAGAGAAATGTTTTGCACTGGCAGTTCTTTCTCAGGCCAAGGATGCTACTCCAGGGACCACTGAAGTAGAGACACACTGAGCTCACACACCTGAGACACATCAGAGCTGCCTTAGAAATCTTCCTCCAAAGCTCCTCTGCTTTTCTGGGGCCTCTCATCTGTAGCCAGAGGAAAAGCACAGCTCCACACTGAGCAGGAGGCCCAGGATGCCATTGCTGCACACTCTGAACAAGGTGCTGTGGTAGGACAGATCCCTCCAGAAGCCCAGGGGCAGTGAGGAAGGCAGAGGGCCCAGCTGGGTGTAAGATCAGGGACAGTCCAAGCACCAGAAACTCAAGCTCTGCTCTGTAACACATATCACCAATCAACCAGCAGAGAGGAAAAAGACAAGACATCAGTCCCAGGCTCTGGAGCATCATGTGGAATGACCTGGCTCTGTCAGATCCCAACACTATCTCTGCTCATTACAGACTCTGGAAGTCTCTGCTGTTCAGTAGGATTTGAACAGCCAAAATCAGCTCCTGGCACTGACCCACAAACCCAAATCATCACAAGCAGCAGAGGAAGCAGAGGCTCTTGGCTTGCACTGAACAGAAAGCTGCAGGAAAAGGAAACACTCCAGCTGCAGAGCCACAGTCCTCCAGGTAGGAACGAGCACCATCACTGCTTGGTGGAGGACAGCAAAGCTTGCAGTGATGGCCCACAGTGAGACCCCTAGAACTGGCAGCTCTCTGCCACACTCCATACAGCAAAATGCAGCTCCACACAGCTCCATCCTGAAAGATTGAGCCAGGTGTGGTGGCTAGTCCATGGGAAGAGTTGCACCTGTGTGGCCTTCACCCAGGTAGGCCTGGGGGAGATGGGAGCCCTTGCAAGGCTGGTGCCACTTACCTGCATTGTCAGATATGACAGGGCCAAAATTCAAAGCTCCAATGCCCAGCTTAAAACCCAAGGCTAAAGAAGTGACCTCCAAGCTGGGATAAAGTGGTACCAGTCCTCTACAGTGTCTTTTGTACATCCCCCTGGACTGGGCACTGAAGGGGTCCCAGCTCA
>NW_008688222.1:4174-13803 GCF_000695815.1 Acanthisitta chloris
CCTGTGAGGGTGTTCAGGCACTGGAATATTGCCCAGGGAAGTGGTGGAGTCACCAGCCCTGGAGGTGTTTAAGAGGTATCTGAATGTGGCACTGGAGGATATGGTTTAGGGTTTAGGGTTTAAGGGTCCAGCAGTGACAGGTTGGACTTGATGATCTTAGAGGTCTCTTCCAACCTTGAAAGTTCTATGATAATAACAAAACCCAGAACAGACAAACCCAAATAACAGTGGCACAGAGCAGACACACAGAGCTTCACACCTGCTTTCCAAGGGCTTCTGCCAGTGCCATGTGTCTCAGCAGAGGACAACTCCCTCCTGCTTTTCAGACTCTCTTCTTTCACCCATACTTGGCACCATCCCTGGAGGGATTCAAAAGCCATGTGGATGTGGCACTTGGTTACATGGTTAGTGGTGGCCTTGGCAATGCTGGGGGAACAGTTGGACTTGATGATCTTAAAGGTCTCTTTCACCCTACACAATTCCATGATTCTATGACTTGCCAGCAAGTCTGAGGCACCCCAAGGCCACACACATCCCACGTCTGCACATGCAGAGATGCCAGTGAGAGCATTGCTGTTGCCCCCATGTTGAAGAGCACCAGTGATCCACACAGAGGACCCTTGCAAGGGCTTGCATGTGCAAAACCTTTACTTCAGGTGACTTCCCCAGTCACAACCCACCCTCCCTGCTCTGTCTGCACACCAAAGAGCAGTGGGATGCAGTTTGCCTGCAGCTCCCACCATAGGGGAATGTCTTCCACAGCACACCTGGGCATGGGAGACAAAGAATCAGGATCTGCACAGATGCTACTAACATGAAAGAACTTCACTAAGGGTAAGAATTAGTCCTTATTAGGAGAAAATCCTAGGAAAACCTTTGACAAAAAGTGAGGTAGAAGTTTTTCTTGGTTTTGCTGTCCTGCCTGGCAAAGGCCCTTCCAGAGAATCAACAGGGTTGGAGGAGATCTTTAATATCATCAGGTCCAACCTTCCACCAGCACTGCCACTGGGACCCCTAAACCACCAAACCCTATCACCAGTGCCAGGTCCAGATGTCTCTTAAACACCTCCAGGGCTGGTGACTCGACCACCTCCCTGGGCAGCATTGCTGATTAGGAGCCTTAGGAAGAGTCCATGTCTCTGTCAGGCTCGTGATTCATCCCAGCCTGGAAGGAAATGGCTGTTCCATTTGGATGGGCTGCAGGGCCCTGTACTGCCCCACAACCTGGGGTGCCACCTAACAGCTCTCCTTAATCCATAGCCTGTTGGACAAGTGTTGCCTGTGCACTCAGGGCAAGGACATAGCAGGTCTCTCTGCAGAGCTGTTCTCTGACAGCATCTGTGTCAGTTGTGTTTTATTCAAGAAAGGTTCATTTGTGCCCTCTTCTCCCCCAAGCACAGGAACACAATCAATCTCCAAAGAGCTGCTTGGCTTTCCCCTCCCTCCTCCAGCCTCACTTCTTGGTTCTTAATAAATTATTCAGCTTTCCTAAATATGCACAGGGATCTCATTAACAACTAATTTTGCTTATTTAAACCAACTGCATAATCAAACCACTATAGTGTTTCCCTTTCTAAGATCAATGAATTATTCATGTGCTGGGAATCTGCATACAAATTTATTGATTCTTAAAAGGGAGATTTTTCCACAGCCTGGAGAAGAGAATCCGTGATTATTCTGGGGTTCAACATTTGGGCCTGAACTCCCATTGAACACATGAGATGGTGTTTTGCTGGGAACAGACAGTGGGCAAACCCTTAGCATCCCCCAATGCACCTGGAATTCCTGAGTGCAGCAAAAGGGAATGTTTCCAGCACTGCAATTCAGCCTTTGCAGAACCTTGACTTGCAGCCCTTGCCCAGAGTGCTAAGGGCTTATTGTCACAGCATCCATTTCAGTCTGACTTCTTGGGGCCTTTAGGTTCTCCCATACAAGCCACAAAGACATCTGGGTGAGGAATGGAAATCTTGTGAAGGCATGAAAAGCCACCAGTATCTCTGGGTCCAGTCTGGTCTTATCATAGAATCATGCAATCATCAGGGTTGGAGGAGACCTCTATGATCATCAAGTCCAACCCTTAACCTGTCACAAGTCCAACCCTAAACCATATCCTCCAGTGCCTCCAGACACCTCTTAAATACCTCCAGGGCTGGTGACTGCACCACTTCCCTGATCAATATCCCATTGCCTCAATACCCCAACAGGGAAAACACTTCACTAACATCTAATATCTAATTATCTCCCAAGGGAAGCACTGAACATAAAATCAGGTAGAGGGTCAAGAGGTACCATCGATCAACGTGTGCTTGCAGCCTTCAGGCCTGCTGAGCCACTGTCACAGCAAGGAGCAGGGCATTAGGCACCCACACAGGCTCATGCAGCCCTCTCCATTCCTGTACTGGCCTCTTGCACCTTGTCTCATTCTGAAGCTCTTCTGTAGAGATCCATCCCCAGACAACACATCCTTCCTGCACAGATCCCTGAGGAGCTGCTCCTACCCTGCTCTTAGGCTCACAGAATTGCAGAGGAATTCAGGTCAGAAGGAACCTCTGGAGGTTTCTAGTCCAACCTCCTGGTCAAAGCATGTTCAGCTCTGAGATCAGACCAGATTCTCACAGCTCTATCCAGTCTTGCCTTGACAACCTCCAAGGACAGAGACTGCAAAACTTCTGAGCAACCTATTCCACCATTTTACTGTCCTCATGGTGAAGATGTTTTTCCTCACATCCATCCTGAAACTTGATTTTTCAACTCATGTCCATTGTCTCTTGTCCTCTGTAATGCTCTATTGTGAGGACCCTGTGTCTCCCTGATAAACTCCTTCCCAAGTGCTCCTGGTTATCATCACTCTCCAGCCTCTGAGGCCTGCCTACATCTCAGGCTGAGATCTGGAGGAGTGACCTTGCTGACCACCACAACATCACAAAAGCTTATATAAACATCTCCTCAAGAAGGGCATTTTTGGAGGAGGCTCTGACAACCCCATCCCATGAAAAGGGTCACAGTGAATGCAAGAAATGGAGCTGTGGAGCAGTGACCTTCAACCCTTTGTAAACAAAGATGGGTTTAAGAAACACCTGTGCATCTTCTTGTAGGTACCCACAGATCCTACAGGTTCCCATTTGTCCCTGGCAAATCATCCCTGCTGGTGGCTGGGGTCTGAAGGGGAGACAAAGGGTGTCTCCATGCTCCTCAGCTGGAGCCCATGGTATGAACCCCAGTACAGACAACTCCTTCTCGAGGTGTCTGAGGACACTGCTAGGGGCCTCCAGCCCAGCAGAAGGTCCAGAAAGGCCAAGTAGAATCTCAGGAATGCACATGGCTCGTGCCCAAGGGCTATAAGCCATGGTCCCTCTGTTGGCAGGAGCTGCAGGTGTGTCACCCTGTGCAGAGAAGCTTTGACTTGCAAGTCCTTGAAGACCTCACCAGATCTCACCTGTCTGAGGGCACTGCAGGCTCAGGACAGTGCTCACAGCTGCAAAGTCAGCGTCCAAGAGCTCCCTCCTCAGCCCTGGGTGGCCCCATGTGCTGGTTTGGGCTGAAATAGAGTTATCTGTCTTCACAGTGGCTAGTATGGGGCTATGTTTGGGGTTTGTGCAGAACACAGAGTTGATAATGCAGAGATGGTTTTGTTATTGCTGAGCAGAGCTCACACAGAGCCAAGGCCTTTGCTGCTTTCTGTACTGCCACACTGGGAAGGGAGGTGGGGATGCATGGGAGATTGGGAGGAGACACAGCTGGGACAGGTGACCCAAACTGACCCAAGGGATATTCCATACCATAGGACATCATGCTCAGGATATAAGGTGGGAGGAAGAAGGAGGAAGGGGGAACATCTGGAGTGATGGTGTTTGTCTTCCCAAGGAACCGTTACGCGTGATGGTCCCTGCTCTCCTGGAGATGCTGAACACCTCCTGTCTGTGGGAAGCAGTGAATTAATTTCTTGTTTTGCTTTGCTTGTGTGTGCAGCTTTTGCTTTCTCTAGTAAACTGTCTTTATCTCAACCCATGGTCTTTTGTAGTTTTGACTCTCCCTATTCTCTCCCCTATCCCATTGGTGGGGAGTGTGTGACAGCTGTGTGCTTCTTGGTTGCTAGATGGGGTTAAACCACAACACCCCAGCAATGTCCACAGGGAGCCTGGGTGTGCTGCCAGGACAGAGATTTCAGTTCATCTGCTCCCACACTGTGACCAGACCCAGGGCAGCAGCACTCCAAGCCCAGGGACATTTGCAGTGCTGCTCTTGAGGAGAGTCCACCCTGGCAGGGCCAACTCCAGGACATGTCCCTGGCAGCCTCTGGCTCAGCATGTGTGGACCAGTCAGAGATGTCCTGCACGGGGTAGAGCTGAGCCTCTGCAGCCACATCTCTCCAAGCCTCTGCTGACAGAGCCATGGCTTATCTGCCCCACAGGCCATGTGGGTTTCCTCACTGAACAAACATCAGATGGTTCATTTATTTGTCCCTTGAGAACTGGTGAGGCTCTTTGGTTGTTTGTTCACTTAGTAAAGGAGCAGATTGCTGTGTTTTAATTTGTCTTCTTACACCTTCATGATAAAAAACCCACTAGCTGCAGGAGGAACAGGAATCTGTAAATGTACTATAACACAGCAAAGTGCTGAGACAAGATATCCCTTTCTTCCTTTCCTTGTGCCTGACTGGCTCTCTACCTACTTATCTGCTTGGCTGCAGCTTTGCAGGGTGTCACTCAGAAGCAACCAGCACATGGAGAAGCCTGAGGACTTGATCTAAATGCCAGCCCTACCTGTCCTGTAATGGGCTGGAGTTTTCAACCAGGACTTGTTCAAGGAGGACCTGGTGGTGACAGCCCAGATAGAATCACAGAACCATTTAGGTTGGAAAAGCCTTCAATCATCAAATCCAACCATAAACCAGCACTTCCAACCCCACCATCCACGGTGGCTGCTGACTATTCCCATTCCACACATTCAGCTGGAGGCAGTGGTGTGCTGACCCAGCCTTGCATAAGCAAATGGATCTGCTCTCTGTTGGCCCTGCAGAGGTGCCAGCAGATGTGTCCCAGCAAGGTCACCTGAGAGCTGGCAGGACTGCACCACACTGGTGCCAGAGCTCCTCACACAGCACTTGGAGAAGGTAACCACACTCAGGGTGGCCTCTGGGGACCAAGGCACTGAGGAAATGGCTGATGCTTTGTTCTGGATGTCTTCTCAATGACGCATGTCCCTGTGCACCCAGAAGTCATCACTTCTCCTCCCAGGTGTGACACCCCTGTTGACAACCTCTGCTGCTCGTTCCCACATGGCTCAGCCCTGCAGTCCCACCAGCCTGGCTTTGCTGGAGCACTGGACACTACTGCTCTGTCTTCAGCCCTGACAGAGATGGGGTGTCTGGGTGAGTGGTGCCAAGGGCAGGAAAGGTCCATTCCAATCCCTTAACATGCTATGATTCTATGAAATACTGAAAGCAGAGCTGGGAAGAAAGGGAAGGACAGCACTGGTAACCTGCTCCTCACAATCATGAGCTGAAGCTGCTGAACTGCTTGTTTGCAAACCTGGATCCTGCAAATGTTTGGAAAAGCATTCAGTACTTTGAGTGAGAGCAAACCTTCTCAGGCTAGAGCAGCTAACAGCCCTGCACTGATCAAACAGCTGAATGGTCCCAGGAGGAACTTCATTTAAATCAGAACAGCAGGAACTTGACAAACATCCCAGTTGTGTACCAAGGGACACATTAACCCAGCTCCTGCTGTAGCTGTCTCACACACAGAGCTCTGCAGCCCTGGAGCAGCTGCAGAGACAGCAGCAGGTCTGCTTGAAGGCAGCTGAACACATGTTCTCAAGAGCTAATTCTGTTACAGACAGCAGCCCTGGAACAGCAGCTTCTGGGGAACATAGCCAACAGGCAAGGAAAAGAGCCTGGTTCAAGCCTGGGTGCTGAAGGAGTTCTTGGCAGCATGGCAAGAAGGGTTTGGTTTCTGTTGAAGCAGCAAGTTTGTGCTCTTGTCTTTTGTTCTGTGAGTTCCAGTGAAACCAGCTGAAAGGCATCTGCATGGCTTTGGTTGGGAGAGTGCTCAGGTGGGAACGACAGGATGAGCCACTGGCAGAGGACAATCCATGAGTGAGACAGATCCTACCTTGCCCAAGAAGTCACAGTCCTGTGTGCAATGAGCCTCTGTGTCAAAGAAGTCCTATTCACTCCCTTGAGACTGAACTCTGCCTTCCATGGCCCCTTTGCACCTCAAGGGGAGAGGAGAAGTTACCAGCATGCTGTGGTCACACAGAGCACACTGCTGGTGGGCACTGGCACTGAGCACACGTTTCATGCAGAGGTTAACAAGCCTCCAAAAATCAACCTGTGGACAGTTGGTCTTGGTGTAACTTCAGGTACATTCCTAGAAAAACTCAGAGCTTTTTCCACTCTTTAAGATCAGGCTCCTGGCTCAGTGTCTGTATCTTCAGTGAGCCTGTTGCTCTGTTCCAGCCTCCTGCATGTTATGAGAGTTAAGGGCACCTTGTGATTGCAATGCAGAACAGGTAACCAGGATGTCTGGGTCCTGTGGAGGGTGGAGAGGGCACCATCCTCAACTTGTTGGGTGAGCATGAGGCAGTCACCTTCCTCCTGCAGACCTTCCCAGCTGGAGATGGTTCTGTTTACCCACATTTGTCAATACAGTTTTACAGCCTGGGTTAATGTTGATTTCCAAGTGCATTAAAGTCTTATCCAGTCCTCAGCACCTGTTCAGAGCTTCCTTCTTTCCCAGCACTTCACAGATCAACTGCAAAGCAGAACAGGTGCATCAAGTGGTACCAAAGCAAAGCTCTTTCCTGCAGCTGCACTTCAGAGCATTCCCTGGGCCAGAGCCCTCACACAGCATCCAAGAAGAAGGAGCTCACTTGGCTCCTCTAGATGCCTTTTACCCATCCCAGCCATACCTCCTGGCACATGTTCCAGCTCTGCTCTTCAGAGACAGGTGGCTGACCTGCTCCTGACACCTGTGTGCAAGCAGAGCCCAGCACACAGCCCCATCCCACCTACCCAGGGCTTAGGAGGAACAGATCAAATTGGCAATGTGAGAACAAATACACAAACAGTTCGTTTATTGTTTACACCTTCACACCTGTCTGAGCAGCTCTGCTGGGCCCAGGTGGGTGTGCACAGTGCTGGTCCTTCCCAGCCCTCCTGCCCTCTGTGCCCACCCCATGGAAACAGGGAGCGGCAGGGAATGTCTGGATTCTGTAAGAGGCTGAGAGCCTCATATAGGCATCATTAATTGCAACTCTTAACCTTTAATTATAGGTTCCTTTGGTTTCCACTGTGTATTTTCAGCTAATTGCCTCTGTGTTTCCATAGCTCAGACATGAACTCACACTCCAGTGATGGCACAGCCACTTGATGTGTCCCAAACCTTAATGATCTCCCAGCCATTCAGGGGCACCTAGAGAGAGTCCAGGTGAGGAGCCAGGTGTTCCCCACTGCCCTCACCCCCTGCTTACAGCCTGTCCCAAAAATGGCCTCAAGCAGTTGAGGAGAACAAGAGTCTCCTTGAGATCAGCAGAGTTGCAGAGTTGAGCCTTTGAGGCCAGTAATCCCCAGGGGAGCTCAGACCTTCAGGGACACAAGACACTGTGAAGCTCCTTCTAAATGTACTGCAAAAAGATCTGATCTTATGCAAAATTATGCAGATGGAGCTGATTGCTCTGAGTCACACCCTGGGTGCACTTCTCCCAGTGCCCACAGCGTCAGGGAGGATGTGTATGGGTACAGAGCAGCAGGGACAGCACAGGGACTCACCTGGGAAACTGAGTCATACCATGGCATGTCCCATCCACATCCCTTCCCTGTGGTTCCCTGCTCCCTTCCCATCCACACCTCTCCTGTGGCTCTGTGCTTCCTTCCTGCAGAGGACACATCACAGCTGTGGTGTGATGCTGCCCAAGCTGTGGTGGAGGGTATAAACTGCCAGGACAGGTCTGTGCTCCCCTCAGAGCAGTGTGGCTCCAGGCCTGGAGGGGAGCAGTGGCAGGACACAGCGAGAATGGAGCATCCTCACTCCTGCACTACTCCCAGCACTCTCCCAGAAAGCTGAACCTGCAGATCTGGGCCTGAATTAGGACTTCAAACACCCCTGTGAGCACTGGATGTCCATTATCTCTGCGGTGTAGGAGGCAGCTGCTTCCTGCAGCTGACTGACAGGTTATGTGACCTGGGAACAAGAGCCATCAGCATGTTTTGTAAGACCAACCATTTTCCCCCGAAGATCCTCCCCCAGAGCTTGCCAAAGGGACAGGTCCAACTGGGCAGGAGGTAGCTGGCCATTCCCAGAGCCAGGTGTGATCTCTGGGAGTGCTCCCCCCATCCTGCCCTCTGAACATGGACTGGGAAGGCATCCCTGCCCAGAGCCACTCCCTGCTGTCCCTGGAAGTGAGCTGCCACGGCAGGGATGTGCCCAGGGCAGGAGTGTGCAGAGCTCCACGCCACAGTGGTGAGGAGCAATGAGCTGGATGCAGCCTGGGAAGGCAGAGCCTCATGCAGCTCCCCAGGCCAGCCCAGCCAGGCTCAAGCCACTGTGTGTCCTTTCCACCCTGGCACTGGGCATCACAAAATCACCTGCAGATTCTTTCTGCAGCCTTTTCCCAAGGGTTATGCCAATCCCAGCTGCAAAGGGCTCAAAAACCTCCTATCTTACCACATCTAATCCAGAAGCAGCAGCTGGCTCGAGGGAAACAGGAGCAAAACAGCCCAACCTGCAAACACAAACCCACTCTCCTCACACTGCCCATGCTGCAGCACGTGTGTTCCCAGCCTGGCAACATGATCCCTGCAGGAAGATCCCCAAGGACCACACAGCAGCCCTGTCACCCCCAGTTCAGCCAGCAGCACTAGAGCTGCCACACTGCTTAGGGCAACTGAAAGAGAAAAGACTGGAGGTGTTTGTCTCATGGAGCTTAGTCCTCTGTGGCTCTGGGACCCAGGACCCATGAAGGTACCAGGTAGACAATACCAGGAGTGACAGATGTATCCCCATGTCTGTGAGGAAAGGAGAATCCACCCAGCAGATCAGAGATGTGACCGCTCCCTGCTGCACTCTGCCCTACTTGGAGACAGACTAGATAAATCCTGCTGCCTCCCGGCTCATTCTGCTCCTGCCCTGTGTTTGCTCAGCCTGGCACACTGATACCAACAGGCAGCAGTGTCTGCATCACTGCTCAGCAGCAGCTGTGGCTGCACAGGGCTGGGCCCAGGAGAGCTATGAGATCCCTCTGCAGCCACAGGGTCTTTTATCTAAACTACCTTCCTTACCACACAAGGGATTCAGCCCCTCTGAGATGGCAGGGGATGAATCCCCACCACAGAGTGTGTGGATAGGTGGGAATGCATCAGCCTTGGTCCCATCACACTGCTCAAAGTGGTGGATAGAAGCCCAGAAGCTCCTCAAAGCAGCAAGTCCAGGCTGACACTGCTCTCAGCAGCACCATGTAAGAGGACAAGCCTCAGGCCCTCTGCATGCCTCAGGGTCTCTGGCTCCTAAAAATGGAACAGTGATAATGTACTGACTTGGGACAGTGCTAACCCGGGTGTGAGGTTCTGTGCATGAGTCTTGTGGGGCTTTTTCAAACAACTGCCAACTGTGTCCTGGGCTGCAGCCAAA
>NW_008688223.1:0-296 GCF_000695815.1 Acanthisitta chloris
ATGGATTTTGAGGTGGATTTTGGGATGATTTTGGGATAAATTTGGGGTGATTTAATATGAGATTTTTTGGGTGATTTTGTGGTGATTTGGGGCCGATTTTGGGCTGTATTTTGGGGTGATTTTTCTGAGATTTTTGGGGTGATTTTAAGGTGAACTTGGGCTGATTTTGGGCTGATTTTGGGCTATATTTTTGGCTGATTTTGAGTGAATTTTGAGCTGGATTTTGGGCTGATTTTGAGTGAAATTTGGGCTGATTTGGGGCTGATTTTGGGCTATATTTTTGGCTGATTTTGAGG
>NW_008688223.1:559-868 GCF_000695815.1 Acanthisitta chloris
ATTTTGGGCTGATTTTGGGCTGATTTTTGGCTGATTTTTGTGTGATTTTTGTGTCATTTTTGTGTAATTTTTGGGTGAATTTTGAGCTGATTTTGAGCTGTAATTTTGGCTGATTTTGGACTGGATTTGGGGTGATTTTGGGCTGGATTTTTGGCTGATTTTGAGTGAATTTTGGGCTGATTTTGGGCTGATTTTTGGGCTGGATTTTTGTGTGATTTTTGTGTAATTTTGGGGTGAATTTTGGGCTGATTTGGGGCTGGATTTTTGGCTGATTTCTGTGTGATTTTTGTGTAATTTTTGGGTGAATTT
>NW_008688224.1:0-6238 GCF_000695815.1 Acanthisitta chloris
GGCAGATCCACACTCCCACCCAACTTGATCTTGTCTGCATATTCACTGAGGGTACCTCAATCCCTGTGTCCAGATCATCAATAAAGTTGTTAACAGGCGTGGGCCCAACACTGAGCCCTGAGGAACATCACTAGTGACAGCACCAACTGGATTTAACTCCATTTACTGCAGCTCTCTGGGCCATCAGCTACTTCTTTACCCATCGAAGACCTCACTCATCCAAGCCATGAGCAGATAGTTTCATCTTTAATATTATCAAGACTTTTTGTGATGAGATGATGCAAAATGTACTTGGAAAACCAAACCAACATTGCCAGCACTCTTTTTATTTTACTGGAATGAACGGGAAAGCCATTGTGCCCATCAGCTGAAAGTTAGTTATTGTGTTAGTTTGAGAAGTTACTCTTGACAGAATTGTTACACTAACAAGTCATTACTTCCCTTTCCTCTTCAGCTCTTCGGTGATGTTTGTTTCCATTGCAACCGTGTGATTGAAGGAGATGGTAAGCACTTTTCTTGATGTTTCCTTTATGTTCCTTTCTGATGGACATTCTCTTTGGAACTGAAACAGCTGTGTTGAATCCTTGATCCCATTATGTCAGTTTGGTTCCTAGAGATATATACCTGTATATACCTTTTCTTTTGAAAACCTAATCTGATAATGATGTCACCAAACCAGGAATCATCACACTTGGAAATGTGTGTCCTGCAAAGGCAGAACTGGAAGTGATTTGTTTGGTTCTTGTGTGGTTGTTTGAGGGGGAAAAGGGGTTGGGTTTGAGGTTTTTTTTAGTTACCCAGCTATGATAAAATGCCAAAAGCAAATTGTTCCAGCTGAAATGATGTGACATTATGTGCCCATTTATCCCTCCCTGAAGTAAATACTATAATACCAATGTGAGCCTCACCTAAGCTAAAGCCACTGGCAAAACAGGAGGAAGCTTCTAACATGCAAAAAGAGACATAAACTAGTTTCTAGTCATGTAACCATAGGGTAAGACAAATATTCCACAAATGTGCTTTCTCCACATTTTCTGGACTGGACTATACCTGCAGAATGACAATCCAAAGTGTTTTAGAGGAAACAGAGTCCTCCTTTTCCATAAAATTCTGCTACAATGAGCAGAAATGTGTCTGATAACTACATCTCTGTATGATTCTAACATTTCACCATAGAATCTGACACCCATATTGCACATTTTGGACTCTGAACTGAACAGAATATAGTGTAGTGCACTAATTTCTTTATTTTCAATGTAGATCTTCAGTTACATTCCTTCTTTCATTTCTGCACACACATTTGACCCAAATGCTGAGTGTCCAATATTGTCCTCTCTCTGTCTAGTGAAACACATACCCATGGCAACAGTTTTTCAGGCGGAGATCAGACTGCATTACAGAGGTTGCTTGGGAGCAAAGGCTTCCATGTGACTAGTATTATTTTGGCAAGAGTGGAATAACATCACATCTGTGTATGTGCTTGTTCCATAATGCAGAAAAAAAGCTCTGCATGATAGTGCTCTGGTTCTGGTTGTTGTTGTTGACAAAACACTGTATTTTATGAGAAAACCATTGTCCTGTGTCCCCTAATTTAGATTTAGGAGAGAGGCAAATTTTGGCAGTGATAACTGGGAAGATATATTGAAAGAGAGAAAGAACAGAAAATTAATTGACATACAAAACAGAAAGTAGTTACCGTCTCTCCAAAGCAAGGAGTAAAAATGTATCCAAGTTTGTCTTTATCAAGTAATTTATGCCTTGAGTTCATTTGGGTTTTTGCACCTTGGTAGTGCTGATTTACCAGCAGAGTCCTAACTGCTGGTTTCACATTGTTTTCTTCAGCTGGACAAATGCTAATGCTGATTGCAGTGCAGTCTGAACTGGGTCTGAGGAATGAAACTGAATGAGAACAAAAACACAGTTTTGCTGGATTCTCTTCAGCTGAAAATATTTCCTGATTGCATTGGAAACAAAGCCTCATGGAATCACAGAATCCCAGAATCAGTTAGGTTGGAAGGGACCCCAGTGGATCATCTGGTCCAACCTCCCTACTCCAGCAGGGCCACCCCGGAGCACATGGCTCAGAGTTGTGTGCAGATGGGTCTGGAATATCTCCAGTGAGGGAGAATCCATGACCTCTCTGGGCAATCTGTTCAGTGCTCAGTGACTGCACAGGAAAGAAGTTCTTCCTCATAGTCAGGTGAAACTTTCTGTGCATCATTTTTTGCTGTTACCTCTTGTTTTATTGGTTTCTCCCACTGAGCAGAGTCTGATCCATCATTTAGCACTTCCTGCTCCTGTACTTAAATCCATTCATGAGGTCCCTCTCAGTTGTCTCTTCTGGAGACCGAACAGCCCCAACTCCCTCAGCCTTTTCTCATCACTGAGGTGCTCCAGTCCCTTCAGCATCTTCCTTGACCTCCCCTGGACCTGCTCCAGGAGCTCCATGTCCCTCTGGTCCTGAGGAGCCCAGAACTGGACACAATCCTCCAGGTGTGGCCTCACAAGGGCTGAGCAGAGAGGCAGGATCACCTCCCTGCCCTGCTGGCAATGCTCTTCCCAATGCATCCCAGGATTCCATTGGCCTTCTTAGCCACAAGGACACACTGTGACTCATGGACAGCCTGTTGTCCACCAGGACCCCCAGGTCCTTCTCTTTGGAGCTGCTCTCCAGCAGATCAGTGCCATTCTGTGCTGGTGCTTAGGGTTATTCCTCCCCAGAACCATTGCCTGAAGTCAGCATGGTATGAGATGAGGTGGAAGCAAAAAATGGGAGGCAGACGTAGGTTAAGCTGGTCCTGCTACACTCCACTCCACACGTGCCTGCCTGGTCTTGCCATGTTATTGTTATGGTCCTTCATATTTGCTACAAGAATCAGTGACTATTCTTCACATCTCATGAGTATGTGAGCTTAAATTTTTTGTAACAACATTTGTTTCTTGGTAATGCTAACGATTTTTTTTTCCCCATCCCCCTAGTTGTGTCTGCTCTGAATAAGGCATGGTGTGTGAACTGCTTCGCTTGTTCCACTTGCAACACTAAGTTAACACTCAAGTAAGTTTGTTGATAAGTGTGGTGCCTTCAAAACACATCAGTGGCTCTCTTCAAAGTGCAGATGTTGCTCTAGTGCAGCTGTTACGGTATACAAACAATAGAAGCAGCATTGAGGAAATATATGTATCTTTCTTCCTCTTGCTCCACTTGCTACTTTACCTCCCTTTCAGCTGCCTGTTCAGGTCTTCCTTCAGTTCCTCTTCCTAACTCTTCTCCTTTTCTGTCCTTTCTTTTTCCTGTGTTTAACTCTGAAGGGATAAGTTTGTTGAAATTGATCTAAAACCTGTCTGCAAACACTGCTATGAGAAAATGCCAGATGAATTTAAGCGACGACTTGCCAAACGGGAACGGGAAGCAAAGGATAAAGAGAAGCAGAAAAAGAAAAAGCCAATCTGTCTGTAAACTCTTTTCCTCTCACCACCTCCTCTGCTCCTTTCTTCTTTGGTTAGTGCTAAGGATGGGTTTTTTTATAAAAGCTTTTGCATGAATTTATGGCAATCAAACCCAACATATTTTTCACACAACTGCAACCTGAAATATGTTGGAATATGAACTTGTTATTCCATGATCTTGTGTTTAGTCTCTTTATCTCTACAGTGAGGTTGGAAAGGCTTTTTAAATGACATGGTTAATAAATATGGACATTTGGCTAAAAACTGTGTAGCTTAACAGGGTACTGTAATTACTGTCTACAGTGTATAACCTTACAAAAGTAACTTAATCTATATGTATGAATTGGATGTTTACATTTTTTGCCTGTGCACATTTAATAGGAGATTTATTTTTCATTCTTTTGGTTTTTTCACTCAGCTGCTAAAACTTTGCCTGTTTTTTTCTTTTTTTTTGCTTGGTTGTTTTAGGAATAAATTTGTTGAGTTTGACATGAAGCCTGTCTGCAAAAAGTGTTATGAGAAGTTTCCTCTCGAGCTGAAGAAAAGACTGAAGAAACTAGCTGAAACTTTGGGAAGGAAGTAAAGGTTTCACCTGCTCTCCCCTTCCTTTGTGAAAATCTGATCTGTGTTACTTGAGGGGTAGGGTGCTGCTTTGGGGCTGCAGGCAGACAACAAGTAATGATGTGTGTCTTCTCTCAGCCCCAAACACCTTCAGGTTCTCTGTTCTCTGTACCTGTATGATGGTTTGTTGATAAACAGCTCATACTCCCAAACTACATTAGGGAACAGCTTACCTGAAAGGTTTCTGACCCATGGTGCACTTGTACTGATGCAAATGGCCCAATCTGTACACTAAACTCTGCAGGATTTTACAGATTTTCTTGTGAACACCTGTGAAAACAAACTGCAGATGTGCCCAACTTTGGGGGCATATCTCATTGTTTATGTCTATGGAAGTATTAACCATTGTATTAAGGATGCAAACAAAACTTGTCCAACTTGAGTGACTTAGGCAAGAAACCAACGTGGAGAAATTCACACGTGGATTTCAGGCCAAGTTGTCTCATTTTTGTTCTAATGGTTTGAAAACTATCAAATGTCCAAATACAAATGAGCTACCCCTAACAAATGATGCTTACAAGGTGACTGTTTATACATCAGGCTTAGCATGAGATAACTATATAAAATATGTATTCCTCTCACAAGAAATGAGCATACTCAGAACTACTTGAATTTTGCTATATTCCACTCCAAATAACACATTAACTTTTACATATGCTTTTGCATTCTATTTACTTTTTTGTGCCTTATTCTGCTGGACCATCCATAACAGTGTTGAATTAAATACATATAGTTTTATTTTTTATTTCATATTTTTGTGCAGAAACTATATAGAAGGTATTGTCCAAAGAGAACATACTTTGCCTTAATTACACAGGACGTGAGAAAAGTCTGAGTTCAAATGTGAACAACTGAGCTTAAAATTCACCTCCTACACTTCACTAACTTTCAGAACAATCCTGCAAATGCATATTTCAATTTACTAGCAATATTTCTTTTACACCTGAGAGTGTAAATATACAAGGTTTGATCCTGCTAGGATCGACTTCTTTAGCCATCCTCAAGGACTGAGCTTACAGAGAATCAAAGTTCCTTATGTCATACATTTAATTATTTTATACTTGTTGACTTCTGTCCATGTGAATCTGTTTTATTTTTCCCTTTCTTATAGAAAATACAGTTACTTAGGACTTCTTGATGGTACAACATTAAATAGTATGCAAATATTTCTTTATTTTTTTTATATTAGTGACTTTAACATAATAGGAAGTAAAATTTTCTTTCCTGTTTATGGAAAATTAGTTACTTTAACACATTTGCTTTCCAGTGGCATCAATAAAGGCTATGTTATTGAACCTTGTATCTCCTCTCTGAAATTAGTACCTGAGAAGGGTGGGAAAGAAACTAGGCACTCCTGGTTGCCTGTGCTTTTAGCTGTGACTGTAAATACTTCCTTATTACCCTGACTTAGAGATATGCCTTTCCTAAATATCCCACTGGAGTTTGTTCTGAGGTTCACAGAAGAAACCACAGTTTCTTTCATAAAGAACAGATGATTTTTCTGGCTGTTTTCTGAATTGGCACAGTCACTAGGTTTTGCTAAGGGAAGTATCTTCCCTGAGTTTAAAACATACATCTTCCTGTTCACTTTTCCTCTCTTCCTGTCACTGTAATGAAACTGTCCCCACTGACTCAGAGCAGTGGCAGAATCACACCCTGTGCCTGAGATTATTGGCCAAACACCTCTGGAGCTCTGTCTGGGGCTGTGCCCACTGCCCTGGGAGCTGTTCAGTGCCCAAACACCTCTGGGGGAAGAACCGTTTGCTAATCTCCAGCCTAGCCTTCCCCTGACACAACTCCAGGCCATTCCCTGGGTCCTGTCCCTGGGCCCAGAGAGAAGAGGTCAGTGCTGCCCCTGCACTCCCTTCCCTGAGGAAGTTGTATCCAGGGATGAGCTCTGTCCTCAGTCTCCTCCAGGCTGAACACACCAAGTGACCTCAGCCACTCCTCATGTGACTTCCCCTCAAGGCCCTTCACCATCTTTGTTGCCTCCTTTGGACACTCTCCAATAACTCAGTATCTTTCTCACACTGTGGCACCCAAACTGCTCACAATGTTCCAGGTGAGGCTGCCCCAGCACAGAGCAGAGCAGAACAATCCCCTCCCTCTCCCTCTGGCCATGCCTTACCTGATGCCCCAGGACAGGATGTCCCTCCTGGCTGCCAGGGCT
>NW_008688224.1:6255-8991 GCF_000695815.1 Acanthisitta chloris
AGGACCCTCAGGTTCCTTTCCAGCACTACTTTTCATCCTCTCATTCCCCAGTCTGTAGGTACAGCCAGGGTTTCCTGTCCCAGGTGCAAAATCAGCACTTGTCCTTGTTAAACATTATAGTAGACCACACCCAGCAATGCTTCTTCTTGAAGTTGTAATTGACTTCCAGGTTTTTCATGTTACACCGAGTGCACATCTTTTCCTTCAGCCCATGTGTGCCCAGCCCCACTGCTCAAAGAGTCGGGAAGGGTCCCTAAGCCTGAGGCTAAACAGCAAACCTGCCTCACATCCACATTCCTTGGGGTTTCATACAGCTACAGCACCGTGGCCTTGGGTCTCCTCTGTGCTCTGGCAGCCCTGTGGCCCTCACACATTGTGGCTTTTGCCATTTCCAAGTTTCTAATGGTGCTACAGTTCACCAAGGAAGTGGTTTCTATTTCATGAACATGAGTGTATCTCAGACCCTACAAGGCAGCACTGAGAGCATCTCAGGGTACTTGAGGGTTCAAAGCCTTATGAGGCATGGAAGAATGTTGGTTGGAAGGGACCACTAGAGATCAGCTAGCCCAGCCATCTGCACAGGGCAGATCTGACTTCAAAGCTGGATCAGTACAGGTGGTCTTGCTCAGCTGAGCTGTGAGCATTACCTCAGAAGGAGATTTCACAGGCCTTTGTGGATTGTATGTTCCAGTGCTTCATTACCCGCATGGTGAAATGGAGTCCTATCTTCAGTGGAGAGTTTTCCAAATGCATACTGCTCTCTCAGGACTGAACTGTCATTGGAATAATACCCCTGGACATTGCCATGAGGAGGTTTAATTAAAGGCAGTTGCAAATCAAAGCCAGGGAGCGAGCTAGCAATTAGGCAGCCTGGACAATGACACATCTGGTGTTGGAGCTCACTTCCTGGCACACCAGTACTAGAAATATTTGGCATAGCTGTACATACTTTACTGAAAGAGACAGAGTCTATTATTGCTTTTCCACCCATGACTCCTGCAAAGTCTCTCAGAAAGGCTGTGGGATTCCCTGGGATTTGGGAATGGATGCCTCAGAAGCTTTGCCCCTTTCTGCTGCATGGGATCAATCATGCCTGGGCAAGAGAGATTCCTTTAGAAGCTCCTGCTTAGGCTAACAGTATGGAAAGCCCAACAGCTACTGCTGCAGGGGAAGGAAGCTGAGCCTGGAGCCTTTCTGCTGCTGGCAGTGGCAAGCCTTGTGCTCTGTTCCAGTGGGGAGTCAAATCCAATGCCTAAATAAATCACCATTAATAGAAGAAATAATAAAAGAGTGGGTTAATTCTTTCAGTCCAGGTGTTACATGGATGTTGCTGGTCTCCTTACAGAACAAGCTGGCTATTTTTCCTTACTTTACCTGCAAAGATGGTAAGAGCTGTGGGGCTGTCAGTATATTTTTAGGTGTAGCAGGAACCCCATGGCTGTCATTGGGTTGTTAGAGATGGGGAACTGGAGAAATGTTTAATGGCACTTCAGAGACAGAGCCCAGTGGCCCCTTTTTGACTGAAGAACGTGAACTGGCAGAAGAGATGAGTAATTCAAATTGTAGCATTAGCAGTAATTAGCTCTAAGACTTTGTAGTCCACTTAAGTTATCCATACCTTGCACTGTGTTTTCTGAAGTGATGACCAATAATCAATCAGAGGGTCTGTGGAGCAAACCCTTTGGAAGGATAAGGAACTAATACCTGCAGAAACCACCTGCAGGGTTTGGAATCAAGGCAAGGAACAGCATGTAGCAAGTAAAAGGGTTCACCCAGAGGAGAGGTGATGAAGACTATGGTATGACCCTCAGCGACCACCACCTCAGTTGACTGCTCGGGCATGAAGGGGGTGGAGACATCATAATGATTGTTGGGAAATAATTCCTATATGTGCATGGGTTCTCTGGAAACATGATGAATATGGATGATGTGTTGAAATATAAGCTGTCCTGTTTGGAGCTGAGGTGTGTGTGATAGTGATACCAGGGGATTGAAGAACACAGCTCCCTGCTTCTAGGTTAACCCTTTGGCATCACATATCTAACTCCTCCTGTGGCTTTGCAGGAATTAACTGCTTTATGTGATCCTAGAATGCAGAAAGGAAAATAAACGTGCCTCAGATGACATTGTTTAAAGCTTTGTGCCATTTGCACTCTCCTCTTGTCATGTATTATGTTCAAGCAGTTCTGCTACTTTCTCCTTATTCAAAGTTCTTCGTAATGTCGCAAAATTAGCAGAGTAGTGCTAATTGGTGCAGAATTAACAAGGGAGCTAAAAGAACTTATCTAAGACTGTCTGAGTCAGTCTCAAAGCGGGGGTTGTTGTAAGGACCCTCAGACAAGAATGCACCCAAGGGCATAAATTCTCACACTTGTAACCAGCTCATCCTGGAGGAGTACAGAGGAGCCAGCAGAAATCAACCAAGAACTTCAGTGTCAACCAGGAACTGCAATGATAGGACAAGGGCTAACAGGTTCAAATTGAAGGAGGGGAGGTTTAGCATAGATATTAGAAAAAATGTTTTTACTGCAAGGTAGGTGAGACACTGGCCCAGGTTGCCCAGGGAGGCTGTGGCTGCCCCAACCCTGGCAGTGTTCACAGCCAGGTTGGATGAAGCCTTGAGCAACCTGCTCTGGTGGGAGGTGTCCCTGCCCAGGGCAGGGGGTTGGGACTGGATGATCCAGAGGGGGGTCCAGTGAAGAGCAACGAGGTGGTGAAGGGACTGGAGCACAAGTG
>NW_008688225.1:0-416 GCF_000695815.1 Acanthisitta chloris
GTGGTGACATCGGGGGACATCAGGGGGATATGGGAGGGACATGGGGACTTTGGGGTGGGAATGGGGATCCTTTCTGCACAAACACAGGGACACATCAGTGACATGGGGGGAAACTGGGGACATGGGGACGACACTGGAGACACTGCAGGGACATGGGAACATCGTGGGGGGCATTGGGGACCCTTCTTGTGCAAGGATGGGGATATGGGGACACTGGAAGGGATAAGTGGGACATTGGGTGGGACACTGGGGGCATGGGGACATCAGGGGGATATGGGGACCACACTAGGGACCCTGTGAGGATATGAAGGGACACTGGGGGGATATGGGGACATCAGGAGGATATGGGGATGAGGAGGGGACATGAGGGGACATGGGGACATGAGTGGGATAGGGGGAACAGGGTGACATTGTGA
>NW_008688226.1:0-249 GCF_000695815.1 Acanthisitta chloris
GAGCTGCCGTCCCTCGGCTTCCATTCTCGCTAATGCAGTCGCCAGGAAATTAACCAAACCCAGCACCGGGCTCGGGCTGGGGCCGGGGCCGGTGCGGGGGCACCCACGGGCACCGCAGGGGAACGGGGATTGAGGGCTGACACGGGTGCAGGGTTCGGTCTGGGAACCAGACCAGGACCGGGATGAGGACGATGGGATGGGCACACGCATCTGCACACAGCAAGGAGTGGAGGGGATGGTGGAGGGGAT
>NW_008688226.1:343-2070 GCF_000695815.1 Acanthisitta chloris
GGATACCTGTGGCAGGTGGGGGGCCAAGGGGGAGTGGGGTGCCCTGGCAGCATCCTTCCCTGCAGCGCCACCTCGGGCTTGGCGACCAAGGCCTGTGCCCATCCCAGTGCAGCAGAGCCTGGGAGACACTGGATCCCTGAACTGCTGCTTGTGGTGCTGCCTAGGGTGCAGCCAGCAGGACACTGGCAGCACTGGGGCCTTGCTCTGCCCACAGCTGGAAGAAATATGTGGGGGGTCAGGGCTGGCAGAGCAGACCCTTGGCTCCCTCCACCGCCTGAGGGGCTGTCTGTGCCTTAGAATTTGATGACCCCCAGTCTTCTGTAGCCACAGCAAAGCAACTAGAGAGCACTCCTTGCTCGCCAGGACAGCCCACCACTCCCTGCCCAACTCTGCCTCCCTAACCCCTAGCTTCACACTCACCGTCCTGTGTCCATTTCCCATCCCACTGCAGCTGTGCATCCCTCAGGGTCATGTCCTGACACTGTCCCTCAGCACCCAGGGTTGGCACATCTCCCCTCCCCCTCCAGCACTCTGCTATGTCCCAGGGCCCTGGTTACCATTACCTGAGCTGCAGGGGAAGGGCCTGAATGTTGGTCAGGGTCTTGAGAGCCACAAGACTCTGCTGCAGACCAGGGCTGCACCGGAGACCCCAAAGGCAGTACACAGACACTGGCCTGGCAGGAGGTGGGTTACTTTATTGGCCTTTATCTCCTTGGCTGTAGATAACACACACAGGGCAACTCATGGCAAAGAAACCGTATATACAGAGTGTCCATATAAATATTTCCAATGTACATTTTATACACAAGTGACAGAGACGTTCCACAGCAGCGTCCAAAGCCTTGGGGTTCCAGCGCTCAGCTGCAGGCTTGGCCCCAATCCAAAGAGAGCTGCTCCTCTCCTCTCCTCCTGCTCAGCCGGAGACCAGCCCCGCCTGGGCAGCAGCAGGAGCCAGCAGGAGGCTCTGATGGAGACACTGTGTATGGCTTTGGGGCTTGAACCTGGAAGGACAGTGACTCTACACACAGACAGACACAGCTGGGGATCCCGGGGTGACCATCCTCTTCCCCCTCCAGGTCACCAGGGAGGCTGGAGAGACCTTTGTCCAGGGACAGCGTGGGGGAGATGCTGCTCTTGCATCAGCATGTAGGGAGAAGTACCGGTGAGCACATTCCTCCTGCACTGGCCAGAAGCAGAGGAACATGGGGGTGAAGTGGAGAAACATGTACTGCCCCTCACCTCCCCACTGCACCAGGGTGTGTGGCAAGGCCGACACGGAGGAGGGCAGGAGGGAAGTGCCCAAACCGACCTGTCTGGGAGAGTGGGTGCAGCCATTGTCCTCCCCAGTACCACTGTGCAGGGGGGGCACACACCTGAACTGCCCCCAGCCCCTGCTTTATCTACAGGTGTGTGTGGTGGGGGTAGGAGAAACTGCCTCCCCCTCTATGTACCGATCATGAGAACGGGGTGCACTGGAGCCATGTCAGTGACTAAGCAGGACCCCCTCTGCAAGCTGACAGCACCAGCACAGTTCCCACAGCTGCACAGGGAAAGTCCACTGAAACTGGTGCAGAGGAGCAGGATGCTGGCTCCTGGCTGGCTCCTGGCTGGCTCTTGGCCAGAACAGGGGTCCCGGTGTGAGCAAGAAGCACAGGGGGCCTGGCTGTGCTGCTCTCAGACCCATCCTGCAGCTCTGGTCCCCGGCAGGCCTGGAGGGCAGCTGTGCG
>NW_008688227.1:0-202 GCF_000695815.1 Acanthisitta chloris
GGTTCCACTCCCGTCCTGCGTGCCCGGTGCCCGTGCCCACAGGCGCTGTCAGATCTCCCAGCAAATCCCGTTACCTGGGGAAGCTCGTGAGAAGAGGGGCATTCCTCCAGCTGAGCTCGGTGAATGGATGCAGGAGCATTCTCCCTGCGGGCTGGGAGTGTTTGAGAGGTGCTGGCGGGCACAGTGCACCAGTGCCCTGTGC
>NW_008688227.1:355-10114 GCF_000695815.1 Acanthisitta chloris
CCCATCACACCTCAGATCTCTTTGGCTGTGTGCATCTGGAAGGGGTCAGAGAAAATCTCTCTGCCGGACCTTGATCCTGCTTGTGCTCTATGGAATTGCTCCAGGGAGACAACAGCTAGTAGATCATTTTTAACAAGGGGCTCCTGGAAGGGAGGGCTATGGGAAGTGACTGGCTCAGAGCCCAGCGGGAAGTGATGAGTGGAGGGAGCGGGCACAGCTCAGCCCTGGTAGGGTGGTAGAGTTGTTTCACATGGGGTGGGAGAGGCAGTGCTGGCTGACGAGGGGGCATTTGGTCTCTTAAATAGTAGGAGATGACAAATTTAGGCTGCTGTTTTCCTTAGGGGTGTCTAGTTAGCTGGAACAAGTGTGGCAGGCAGGACCATCCTGCAAGGGGACAAAGGTAGCACCATGGGGGAATGGTGATGGTGGCTGGAGGTTTGAGGAGACCCAGCTTGTCCACCCCATTGTAAGAACAGCCCAGCTCAAGATGTTGTCACAAGTGCTGCCTGGTTCCCAGTGCTGCTGCAGTGCAATGTCAGGGGACAGGGAATGCCCCCAACTCAGATGGGGCAATGGAGGGGCTGGGGAGTGTTGGCGCTGCCAAGCCCCTTTCGAAGTGGCTCAGGGAGGTTTGCTCCCCAACAGTGTCACAGCCTTGATGTGCTCAGCTTGGAGAGAGGGAGATAAATGCTGCGATGGCGGGAGGCTGGGAGGGGGGATGCACTCACACACAGCACTTAATGGGGAAGGATGGGATTACAGGGGTCACGCTAGGTGAGCAGCTTCCTTCGTGGAGCTGATGGTATCAAAGCAGGTGCCCCCGGCTGCAAATACCTTGGGCAAACAAACAGGGCTGTCTAAGAGCAGGTGAGCTCGGGCATGGCTGGGCTGGGGGAGACTCAATGGTGGTGGGGGGCAGGAGGCTCTCTGTGCACGGGGAGTGAAGTGTGGGGCTCCTGGTGTGAGGGCTGCCTTGTTTTGCATAAGGTGAGGGGAGTTATTAAGCATCATGAGCTCCCCATGCTGGAGATGCATGTTAGGAATGCATCACCCTCCCAGGGGCTGGTGGAGGTGCTGATACCTAGGGAGCCAATTGATGCCCCAGTCCAGGTGGTGGTTCTGGGGTTGCTCTGGGAGGTGATTGGCTCTGAGCATCCCTTCTTTCTGCAGCTTCAGTGCTCTGCGTGCTGATATTGCCGGAGCTTGATCCCTCCCTGTCCTGGCAGCAGTGGGGAACCCTGATCCCAGCTGAGCCACACAGCAGAGAAACGTGGCTGTAGTGAGGCTCAGTGTGGAGGTCACCATGCATGAGCACCGTGGCCATGCACTCACACTGCCGTGTGCTTCATAGCCCTCCCGAGCCACCCTGCTGCATCCAGTGAGACACTCGGGCTGCTCACTGCAGAGTCTGGCTCAGATGCAACCTCACCGACCTGGGGCTTTGGCTGCCTGCCTCCAGCCAGGTGGCTGGGATGGACAGGCAGCTCCCAGAGGATGCTCTGGTTTCAGAGATCAGTTTGAATTGCTTTTTCAGGGATAAGGGAGAAGGATGGGGAGCTGATCTGCTGAGCGTGGCCAGGCAGCAGTTTTCCTTATGGTTCCCCAGCCGGTCCTGCCTCAACAGTGTTCTTGCTGGATTTCAACTCCGTGGCTGAGAGCTCGGCCCCAGGGCGGCTGAGAGGCGCAGCTGTGACCGTGCTGTAGGTGGGGCTGGTCCCCTGCTCCATGAGCTCTCTGTTGCTGGTTCCCACGCTGATCTTGGGTAAAGATATTTTTCTCTGAGGCTTGACTGTGTGGGCTACCGAGGAAGCAAGGGGTACACCCCGGCAGATGCAGCATCCCCTGTTCTCCCGGGGTGCAGCAGCCCTGCGAGGTGGGGGAGAGAGCCATGCGACATGTGGCACCTCGGTGCCACCAGGAGACAGGAAAAGGGCCAGAAGAGTCGCTCTTAACCGGGACAACCCTGGTGCAGTGTGTGATGAATATCCTGTTCTCTGCAGTGTTAGCTGACTGTGTTATCCCAGTTCTGTCCTGCCAGGCAGTAAGGCACAGGTACCTCTGCTATTTCCTCAGGGAGCCTCAGGGGACAGAGTGGGCACTGATCGAGCTGACCTGCAGAGATCACAACCAAGAGAGGCAGGAGCAGGATCTAGAAGGGCTAGGCTGCCAGTAATTCCTATCCTCTTCCCATCAATATGCCTTGCAAAGAGAAAGATGCTGGTGCACTGTGTGGGAATGGCCCTGTCTGCTAGAGAAGCTGAAACTCAGGTCTGGGGTCGTCTGCTCTCTGGTGCTTAGTCACATGCTGGGTCCTCCCCAGAGCACCTCAAGCTTGTTGGGAGCCTGTACAAGTGGGTGTTCACCCCACAGACTACACTGTGGCAGAAGAGATGGCTCCTTTGGCTCTCAGTTCCACAGCAGATTCCTGGCTGCACATCCTGGCACAGGAGTTTGCTCAAGGCCAGGCTCTGCTCTGGGCATTCGCAGGCTGTGATAGCTGCTCAGTGTGTCTGCTTGCAGTCAGAAAGTGTGTCCCTAGCCCCAGAGTGCTACAAAAGAGGGTTGTTTCCATGAAGGTGTTTCTGCAGTCTCTGTGGTTTTATGTTCTGCAGTGGGGGCACAGCTGGAGGAGCATGGTGTGATGCTGGAGCAGGGGTTGTGCTGTGAGTTGGGTAGAAACTCACAGACACATATAGCAGGTGCTAAAAGTGAGTATGGTTGGGCTGTGGTAGAGTCCCATGCAAGACAGCCTGGGTTGAGGCTCCATTGCAGCTGTCCCACACCACCCCTTTCAGTGCCCCCAGTGCAGTCGCCTCACATCAGGGCACTGTTAGCAGCTCTGTGCTCGGCACTCGCAGTCAAGATACCCAAAGGTCGCAGGTGCCCTGGCCTTTGACCCCTCCGAGGTGCAAATCTAATCGCTCTGGGCTGGGCTGTCCCTGACACTGGCAGAACTGTCACTACTGGCCACATGTCCCTGCCAGGGCTAGTGGCATCCAGGAGAACAGGGCCTGCCCAGAGCATCTGGGCTATATGCCAAGGGGATTAAGGATCTCTCAGAGGTATCCTCACATGGACATATTTTGCTGTAGGGAGTGTAGGGACCTTGTGATCCCCTGCTCCCAGTGCCATGAGTGGCAGAGCCCTAGGCTGGATGGTCAGGATTTGGCTTCTGTGTTATCCTTGCTGATGATGGCTCTGCATAGGGCCTGTGGGACACCCCATACTCACTCCATGCCTCCATTCCCTGATCTCCAAACAGGTTCTCAGAGGGGTGGGCGACCCTGGGGCTGCAGTGAGATTTTTGGAGCTGGATAGGAAGGGATGTTGCTGACAGGCAGAGCAAAGGATGAGGAGAGCAGAGGAGACAGGAATCCTGTCTGTGGCAGGTCTGCTCTGCTAGACCTCCTGGTGTTCAGCTCACAGGGGAAGGCAGTGTGATCTAGCAGTGGGACTCAGCCCTTGGGAGGTACAGTTTTGGATCCTAGGAAACCAAGTGGAAGTAGAAACTTTGGAGAGATCTCAAACCCCATCTGAACTCCCTAAGTGCTAGATCCTGTGCCTATGCTGACTCCCTGCAGTCCTGACCCATTCCTGCACACCCTGGAGACATTATGTGCCTCATGATGGGAACTTGGGTATCTTGTGCATGCCATGGCCACACTCCAGGGTGGTATGAAGCCCCTTATCACAGCTGGTGCCAGGGAGAAGCCAGTTACAGGCTGTCTCCAGGCTCTGGCTGTTGTTTTACCTGCAATCATATGTTCTCCACCTTCCAAAAACACAGAGGTCTGCAGGATGACAGAGACCACACGTGGCCCTGGGCATGGGAGCTGGAGAGGGACACAGTCTATGTGCCAGTCCCCATGCCAGCATGGGGTGGGGGCTCTAGTGCTGGGCTTAGATAAGGGCTAGCAGGGGATTTGGAGCAGGCTCATGAGGCTGGCCAGAAAGGTGGGGGATTGCAGACAAGTCTGGGGAGCAGCAGGTGCCATAGGGAGTGTGTCCACCTCAGTGTTTCTTTGGGGTTCACTCTCATTTGCCTCATTGCCTCCCCCCATAGCCCCAGCTCTCACAGGGCCTTGTGGGGTGCCCCGGGGCCTGGCTTCCCAGGGCCAGGGTCAGGATGAGCTGTGGCTCTTCTGGGCTGGGATGTCAAAGGGGCCATAACCCTGGTGTTTTGCAAACTCCTGGGGTCAGCAGTTCAGCTACCACTGACACAGGGGCCCAGAGACACACATGGGCATTTTGGGTGGATGCTGTAAGCAAACAAATGAAGGTAGAGTTACAGCCGACGGACAGTCCCCCCTGGGCCACTGCTGTTAGTTTTAGGCTTAACACCCCCATAGGCTGCACACAGAAGTCCTCTTCTTAAGAGGACCTGAACCAAAGCCAAATTGCCTGGCCTGACTGGCTGGGAACCTCGGCAGGAAAGGAAGAGCATTTTGTGCCTCTGTCTCAGCTACTCGTGGTCCTGCAGGAGCATCTGAGCCCATCCTACAGAGAGGACAGTGACCTCTGGCATCAAGTGACGGCTCCCACCTTCCTGGGTGGCCAGTGGAGTCCCTTCCCACCCATCTTGGGTTTGACCCCCCACCTTCCCAGCCCTGCCTGATGGTGTGTGGCTGGAGACCCCAAGGAAGGTGCTGCTTGGGCTGGGGCTACGATTCTGGGGAGGTTATGCCAGCCAGGAATGTCTTGGGACCAGGCCCTGGAGATACTGTTTGATCTGTGCAATGGAGTCAGGAGTGGAGGGGAGCTGCCTAAATGCCATGAGCACATACATCCTCATCCGCATCTGTGTATGTGTCACCCCTTCCCCACACATGTCATGGCCATTCCTGGTCAGATTACTCGTTTTTCGACCGCTGTTCGATGCAAGCAGAATTGCACAAAAATGCTCAACCTTGAGTTTAAATCACATAAGGCTGGGGATAACACCTTCTCCCTGAGCTGCTCCCGTGTGGACTGCCCTTGCTAGGAGACTTTGGTCTTTGTTTCTGGCTTGCCTAGCTCAAGCCCAGTTGTGGGACTCTGTAGAGCCCTTCCCAACCTGGGTAGCAGCAGAGTCATCCCAGTTCTCTCTCCTTGAAGATGGATGTGGCCTGGGGGTGCACGTCCCCTTCAGTGCCCTCCACAAGGCTCTTGGCCTCACTCAGCTCTGCCAGATCATTACCTGTGTGCCTGGCTCACCTCTGACCCCTGCCATGCTCTGTGTGGGGATGTCAGAGGTGACAATAACACTGGTCATCAGAGCCAAATGCTGGGGATGCTTAACGCCATTGGAAAATTAATCTCTGTGTCCATGGACGGCCCTGGATGAGCTCCTGCTCTGCCTGGGGACCAGAAGTGAATCTCCCACATGCTGAGCCATTCAAGGCTGTTCCTGCCATGCTGGCAGCCCTCTTGTTGTGGGTGGTGATCTCTCCTCCAAATCACCCAGCCTGGATGGAAAGCAGAGCCTAGCTTTGGCTCCTCTCATCTGCAGGAGCATCGCTGCCTGGGAGTCAGCACATGGCCACCAGAAGATGATGAAGCCAGTATTGACACCAGCACTTCCAGGAGCACAGACTGAAAATATGGAAGCAAATGTTATGTTTCTAGAAAGCTGCTGGGCAGGAGCGACAGGAGGTGATGAAGTGGTCTCCAGAGGGCAGAGGAATAAGCTCTGTTCCTTCAAATGAAGCGGTGGGAGCAGGCTGCTGAAGAGGGACCTGACAGGGCCACATTACCCAGCTTGGTCCTTCACAGGGGTGGTCACAGCAACAGGGGGCCGTGACCAGAACTCAGGAGTAGTCTCCTGGCCTGGTAGTGCTAGTAACTGAATAGAGAGGAGAATTAATTGTGAGTGGGCTGTGTCTCCCCTCCCCACTCCTCGTTTGCCCCAGGGCTGCCTTGGTGCTGTGGGTAGTGAAGACAAGGTCATTCCCACGTAACACATCCCAGTGGGGTTTGGCCAAGTTACTTCCCTTTGGGGGGTGAGGGCAGGTTAATGGTGAGCAGTGGGATTGCCCCAGGCTACTCTGTGCTGCTCAGCCATGCAGGAGCTTCTGTTGCCTCTGAAACGCCCCATTAATGTCATGGTGAAGGATCAGCAGGCAGGGCTGCGGGCACTGGGCCACAGGGCTAGGAAGGGTGAGGGTAGAGTGAGCTAGCATCCCTCTGGCTCTGCTGGGAAGCCTCCATGTGTTTATTTTAGGGTGACAAAAGCTGGTTTATGGCCAAGCATCCTTCAGGCTTGGCTGTAAAGTATTACAGTATAGTGGCTTTTGTGTATTTGGGCTCTCCTTTTTACGGTGTTGGAGCAGAGGGTGGTGCTCAGGCGTAGGGCAGTGCTGCCTGCACTTTGGTGTCATCTTTGTGTGCCCCAGCCTTTGGCAAGCCCTCAGCCCCATCCCAGCCACCCCACTGCCTACACCGTCTGTCCCCTTTCAAAGGCAACTGCCCGAACCCTCTGTTCCTGCAGAGAGGAAATCTCCTCTCCCTCCGGCCGACTCGGTATTGCAGTGTGCTGCTGCAGGTGCTGCTCTCCTCCATCAGTCGGGATTAGCGCTGTGGTCCTGTCTATGTCCCTGGTCTGGCAGGAGCAGGGGATTGTGCCGGTTGGCCCTTCTTTGCGAGTGACAACAATGTTGTGGTTGCTTCCCCATCTGACAGTTTCCCCTGAAGCTATCCCCTGATAGTTCCCCCTGAAAGAGATGTTCAAGCCAAACCTCCTGTGGGTGTTCTGCTGTCTTCACCTCACCTCAAATTCTCCCAGCCTCTGCTTATGATATGAACTCCCACTTTGCTAGGAGCCCTTGTCTCCACTCACCCCAGTTTGGACTAGTTGCCCCTAAAGCTATGGTTGGTGTTGCTTTTCTTGGCTCTGCCTTTGTGAAACAAGTGATGCTAGAGGGGAGGTTCAGGCTGATGCTCAGGGAGGAGCAGGTAACAGGTACACCTTGCTGGCTTTGATCTCTTATGGGGACCAGGAGCTTGAGCTGCTGTCCCTCACCCTGCCCAAGGAGAGGGGTGTCTGTGGACCAATTCTGGCTTGGACTGGGCCAGATGGGGATTATAATTAAGCAGGCTGGATCTGGAACACGGCTGTGTCCTGCAGATGTGCAAAGGGATGACCCGGAAGAGAGCAGGGATGGTGCTGGGGTGGCCCTGGGTGGAAGTGTGCAGTGCTGAGCATCATGGGGACTGGGATGAGCCTCCCCCAGCATCCCCTGTGCACACTCCAGTCTCTGCTGTACAGGGGCACATACCCCTCCCAAAGTATCACAGTACTTCTCCTGCTGTTCCCATCATCTCAAATACTTTCCTGGTCTGCTTACTGCCTTGCTGCAGTCTAGGCTGCTCCAGGAGCTGCCTCCACAGTTCCCAGCTGCCAGGAGGTGGTGTGTAAAAGGGGATGGGGAGGTGGGGAAAATTTCAGAGCAAGTGCAGGGTAACATGTAGCCCAGCCCTGTGCCAGGCTGGGACAGCCATCTCCATGCCCTGGTTCCTCTCTTGGCTCCTGCTTCCTCTCCTGGCTCCTGCTTCTTGGTGTTGCAGCCCTGTGCTGCCCTCGGGTGCCCTCAGCTTTGTGGGAAAAGCAGTGGGAAGGCTGAAGCTCACATCTCTGCTATTTGATGCTTGATCTGCTGCATTTAACATCCCTGAAGAATGTAAAATAAATGAGCTATTCTCTGAAGGAAATCACTCCTGTACCTGACCAATCTAAACACAGTCCCAAGTTCTGCAGATCAGGGCAATAGGAGCAGTGGGCCAGCAGGGCAGGATCGGATGGGACCATGCTGGTAGCCCCCTCCAGGGATCACAACCCGATGGCTGCCTGGAGCGTTGGGGGCACATCAGATCCCCAAGTCGTTCTGCCAGGAGGGACTTTCTTGCACCAACTCCATAACACCTTGGCCTGAGGCCCATCTGGTCACAGGAGTGCAGGGCTGGGGTTTCTCTTCTCCACAGGAGAGCCAGACAAGCCATTTAGCCTCAGTGCATGGGGATAGAGGGGACCCTCACCTCATGGACCAGGGGGCTTATCTCAGATTGCCTGTGAAGGAGCTGACAGGAAGGCTGATTTCCCTTGTGCTGCCTGGCACAGGACAGAGCCTATTCAAAAACATTTGGTTTTTACTTGTAAAGCAAACGTGCGTGTGTGTGTGTGTAAAGCACCAAGGGAAGAAGGTAAATGCCTCTGTGCAGGCACCCAACTTCCCTGCAAGGAGCAGACTGTGGCCATGAGCTAAGGCAGTAGCAGAGGTGGGATGAGCCCAGCAGCTGTGATGCTGCCTGTCCCTGGCTGCTGTCACTAGCCTGTTCGCTAGTGTCTTCCCTTCCCAAAGGTGGGGTAGGATGGGGGCTGTGGAGGCTTTGGCTGCGGGCCCAAGAATGACTGGCAGGAGCATCGTCTGTCATGTGCTGTCAGGTGAAGTGTGGCCAGCCCTGGGTGATCCCACACAAGCTTGATTTTACAGCCATGACTGGCACTTGAGCCTGTTTGCTGAGGGCAGGGGGCACACGGGACTGTCAGCTCGTGGCTTCCTCTGACCCTGTATGGGATGCCATAAATCTCCTGACTTAGGGCAGCCTGGGTTGTTCTGGACATGATGCTATTGACTAGAGTGCAGTGTGCAGGGTAACATGTAGCCCAGCCCTATGCCCACCAGGGGTAAAGTGGAGGTGGCCCCTGTTGAGGAAGAGCAGCATCTGGTAAATAGACAGTGCCTAAATTCTTTGAAATTTTTTATATATAAAAACCTGAATATTGTCTGAATTTAGAGCATCAGGAGTATCTAGTGCTTCCTGCTCTGGTTTTGCCTGGTTTTCCTTAGGCAGCCAGGAGAGGTGGCTATGAGGAACTGCCTCAGCCATGCCGTGGTACATCAGCTGTTCACACAGCTCGGCATAGATGGCTTTTCTCCTGAGCGTGTGCTGGACTGATGAGCTGAGTGTGTGAATGTGTGCTGCCCATGGAAACCAGCTCCTGCTTCATGCAAGCACCTTCAGTGCCTGTTTCTGTGGTGCTCCTAAATCCAGTTAAATGCGGGCTTGGCCCAAGATTTCTTTCAACATGTAGGAAAACCCCTCAGAAACATCCTTACAAGCTTTTGCACTAAGAAAAGGGGAAGAAAAATGAACAAGGGGCTGATTTTGTGGGAAATTTTGGTGAACACAAGACAGTTGTTTGCCCTATGCTATGCTGGGTCTGATGATACCGATGCAGGGGATATTTTTCTCCTTGAGACCTGTGGGGTCAGCCCACAGACAGGCCAGTGCCCAGGCTTCCCTGCCTGCCTGCAGCACCCGTCAGCAGTGAGGATGCCAGGCAAGATCAGGTGAGACCCCCAGGAGATCCATCCCAGAGGTGACAGTAGGCAGTGTTTTGGGGTGACATGTCAGGGGTGTGGTGGGGAGAAGTGGGGGTGCACTTAAGTCTAGGTTTGCTGGGTGCCTGAGAAAGGGAGAAAGTGCACAAGTTGGGTGTCTGTGCAAGTGAGAGAGAGAAACATCCCGTGGCTTCAGCTGTTGTGATTGTGTGCGATGTGGGGGGCTGTATTTTGGGGGTTGGGATAAGCAAAAAGGAGCATGTGTGTCTGTGCTGGGGGGTGCACAGTGTGTGTGTATGAGGTTGTGCGTGTGTGTGGTATGAGTGAGAAGGAGAAGGAGGGAGCCTCATGGAAAAGGCTGTGTGCGTGTGCCAGCTGTGTGTGCACGAAAGGGACCGTGCGAAGGTGTGGGGGTGTGAGGGCTCTGTGCGTGTATGTGTGT
>NW_008688228.1:0-3298 GCF_000695815.1 Acanthisitta chloris
GTTTGAAGTGCGACGCCGAGCCGGCTGAAAAATGAGAAAAGGTTTCTCGTCAGCCCGAAGTGAATGGCACGCACAAAGTCGAGATGCGGGTGGAGAGACACCAGCGAACTCGGTGTCTCCTCCTGCCTTGGCTGCTGCAAGTCTCACGCTGCAACTCGGTTGTTAGTCTTTTCCCCACAGGAAAAAACACTCCCAGCGATTGGAACAGCGAATTCCAGCGGCTTGTAACAGAAAAAAAAGAAATATGCGGGATTTTTCCAGACGGTACTTTGAATGAGCAGACGCAGTAAAGAATACAGTCCAGAAACATTATACAGTGATGCGAGTATGTGCTGTGAGGAGACTTGTTCCTGAGTCAGCCCCACCACGGGTCAGGAATGCTGGAGCTGACTGGAATGGAACCGTGCCCGGTGAGGGAACTGACAGCAGCTCTCTCAGGAGCACCCTCATGACTGAGCCCTTAAAATAGACAAGTTTTTAACTCTGTACAGTTTTGCAAGGTAACTATGTAGAAAGTAAAAGTGCCAAACCCCACCTGAACGCAAGGGAGATTTTTAACATGTATACCTTGTGCATACCTCGTGTCTGGGTGTGCACACGTGTGAACTGCTTTAATTGCCCTATAGTACAAACACTGCTGCATTCTCAGACCTACCTACGGTGCTTACACTAACTTCCACTGAATCATCCTGTAAGCGTAAAATTAGTCAATGATTAAGTGCTGCTAAATCCATAAAACAGCTGATCGAGTGCAAGGCTAAGTTTGGCAAGCAGGTCCACTCTGAACCTTGTCATTCTGCTGGATCCCTTACCCTTTGCCCACTTATCTTTTTGTATCCCCAGTCTCTGCACAACCCACTTCAAATTGATTGTGACTGGATATTCCAGTGCTTTATTCACGCAGTAAGCAAGACAGGGAACCTTGCCATCCGACTCCATTAAGTCATGCCTTCATGAATTTTTGGCTTCTGCCGATAATTACAGAATCACAGAATATTAAGAGTTGGAAGGGACCCACTGGGATCATCAAAGTCCAACTCCTGGCCCTTCACAAGACAGCCCCAAGAATCACACCGTGTGCCTGAGAGCATTGTCCAAACGCTTCTTGAACTCTGTCAGGCTTGCTGCTGTTGCCAATACCTTGAACAGCAATTCTTTAAACAACCTAAACCACTCATTCACCATCATGGAATGAAACTAACTTGGGAAGTCGTGGGAGGGCACTCCATAGGAATTAATTTGAGGGGAGCAGAAGCTGCACATCTTATGAATAAGAATAAAAATCATTAGTATGTATTATCATACTACACAAGGCATTGGTTAAACATCACATTTCAAAAACTCATCAGGAGGCCATGAAAGGCTAATACGGCTCAGGCTTTGGCATGTTTTGCTCCTGGTACTGTCATGGTAATGTACAAAAACTCAAATGGGCATTCCCTCAATGAGGGGATTTCATCCACGGGACAACACTGCACTGCAATCACCTGTCTCAGCAGGCTCTGGAAACTGGCAATAGCTAATGTGAGTTGCACTTACAGATACTGAAGGAAATAAAAACAGCTAGATGCTTAACTACTCAGGTTGCTCTGTCTAAGCCAGAGCAGAGAATCAGCCTGCTGGATGTGGCAGCTTGCAGTGTTTTGTGGCAGGGCTAATCCAAATAGCAATTTTAGAAATGTGGTGAAAACTCAGGGAACATCTTATTTGTGGCAAGACCCGAAGAGAACACCACAATTGCTCTGAATCCCTAATGACAAAACCAAACCAACTGCTAGGCATCCGATTTACACAAAGCTTCAGAACAGCAAATATATAAGCATATCTGTGAAACAGTTATCTCCCCTCTGAAAAAATACATTAGGTGTTGTAACTACATGTTCTGTACATGTTCACTCCGAGTACGACAGTATGCACTAAGCTACAGATAATTTTATTCCCTCTCAAAAGCCAAATTGTTTTACTGAGACTTATAAATCCTCTTAACTTCAGTAAGGCTTGCCAGCTCCCCATTCTGAAGTCCTGGAAGCTTTTACTTCAAGGAGTTGATAATACTGTGATGACTAAGAAACAAGCACTCACTTGAGTTGCTGTGTATTGAAGTATAAATCACTGCTTTAAAATTTTCCCTTGCCGATGTTGTTCTTTTTTTTTTTTTAAATCAGAAAAATAAGCAAATAACCAGTGAACCAAAAATATTTCAAGGGCCCAGTATGGGTAAACCTTAAGTAACTGTAGCTTTAATTGATTTTTTTCAACCAAGCTCAAAACTGAAAGATACCCATTCTCCACCTATTCCTGTTGGCACATTGGTTAAGATGGCTAACAAAAGGGGTTTGGCTTTTTGTTTTGACTGGGGGGAGGGAGGTTGTTAGCTTTTGTTTGCTTGTTTTTAATGCAGCACAGTACTTCAGAAAACAATGGAGTAGATCATAAACATACACCACACATACAAAATCTGCAGGTTCCTTTTCAGAGGGCAATTCCATGTCTAACCCCTAACCATTAACTGTTCCGATGCTAACAGTGCTGTTAATAGCTGGTGTTAATAGGTTATATCCTTGTTATGTGCTACTAACTTATCTGATTACAAACACTTCATTTCTAAGCTCCTTCCATCTGAGGATCATAAAGCACTTTAAAATCTTTAATGAAGCTTCACAGTGCTCCTATGAGGACAGTATCCAGTATGAGCAGACATGTACACACACATTAAGAGAGACGCTTACGATCATGGATTCTCTGTGCTCATATCTCAACTGAGACAGGAGAGGAGTGGGGGTTTTAATTCATATCAAGCTTCATTATGGTTCTAGTAACAGCTCATCCTTTCTGATGACCTTGCAATACGAATCAAGCAGTTTGGCTTCAACATTATGTACACAGGAAGGCTCCAGAGTCGACCAGAATTGAGGTATCAACCATACCAGCCAGGTGTCATCTCTGAAAGGAGACCTGGTCTGTCTCATCTGTAGACCTTTACCCAATATTAAAAGGACTGTAGTTCATCCAGTCCATATGTAGAACTCCCTGTCTCATGAGCTGGCATATTGTTTGGGCTCAAAATCCTAGTTTGATGCCATATCTTACTCATTTTGAAGGCTGCGCCCTTGTCACCCCACACTGGACCCTACCCACTGGGCTTTCAACATTGCCCATACACATGTGGTGATAAATTTAAGACTTAGTTTTTCCCCTAGAAAGCTCTTCATAGCTGATACTATCCAAGTGAAAAAGCCAATTCATTTCCTCTTAACAACTCAGCAGAAACCTCAAATATTAACAAGTTTCTCATAGC
>NW_008688228.1:3320-6767 GCF_000695815.1 Acanthisitta chloris
GCTGGTGAAGAATTTGCTTCCAGAAGTGTAAGAGGCAAAAAGGCAGATTTTATTGCCACAGTGAACTGAAGACTACATGCTCTCTATGCTACTGCAGCTCGTTGATTAGATTTCCCTCTCCAAACCCGTGAGGTGGGGTGCAGTAACACATACAACCTAACTGGAGGCAGATTACTCCCTTACCAGCACAACTAACCTGGACTGAATCCTACCAAGCATACCTCTTCAAGTGAAGAGGGACCAGAAAGGTGCTCTCCTTCCTGAGATTAGGCTAAAAGCATAACTCAGGGTAGGGACATGCATGTGAGGACTAGGTTTCATAGCTGCACAATTTCTAATAATAAAAAGCAGGCAGAGAACCCTTTAAATTAAGGAACTGAATTAAAAGTCTTAACTATTCCTTGCATGCTCTAGAAACTGCCACATGATTTATTTCAAGAGAACAATTGAAACCATTAAGGTTAAAACCAGGATCACAAAGCATCTTGCTTCCTACGCTTGGTGAAAATTGGGAGCTTGAGACAGGCATCTCAGGCCTGGTCAGTGCCAGTTCAGATCATTTTTAAACTGTTTTCTCTGCACAGAGATGCTGAATGCCCGACACTTCTGAAAATCAACCATAATGGCTAAACGTGGCTGTATTAACACCTTTTTTTTTTTTTTTAGTCTTCACAGCAAATGCACGTAAGCCATTGTGGAACAGTGCTGACCTCTCTTCCTGCAGGAGTGCAAAACTTTCAAGTGTTCAAACGTTCTTCAATGATGAAGTACTCGTGCTAAGGAAAACTAGGGGTTTGTTTTGGGATCCTCCCCTTTCACATTTAGTGAATAGCAAGACATTTTATGCTGCAGAATTGTGCAAACAGCTGGCAGAGTTTAAGCAGAGTAACCAGAAGTTGAATGTAAATTATTTCCTCAGAGAAAAATAGCATGATAAAAAAGTGTCTGACAAAAAGCTTACAACATCTTTCACAGCCCTTACACTGAGGCACCTATCAACACATTTTAGGAATAACTATTATTATTTAAAACTTATATTGCCACACTGCTTTGGAGCCACACTAAAGCTCAGACCTCATTCATATTTTGTCAAGACAAAAGAAAATACAAGGGCTGAAAACTTCACAGCACACGAAGTTCAATAAAGATGCATGACTTCGAGGCCAAGTCAAAGTTCTGACCTTATACATTAATGAAGTGCTCAGGGAAAGATAGTGAGTCAGAAGGAAAACTTGGTTCACCAAACTTTGCAAACACCCACTTTTCCACCTAATTTTTTCTCAGTCTGCCACAATACCTTCCCTTACTGTTCTGCCCGTAAAGGATCCATCCCTTGTGCCTCCACTTCTTCAATTCCTCAAAGCCCTTTCCAAACCGGAGAAAGAGAAAGCTTTCAAGCTGCCTTTTAACAAAGTTGTTCAGTGAACAAGAGAACTGAAAGCTCATTTCCTACGAATCTCTGTCACACATCACTGAACCTCTACTTCTCGCACTAATCCCAGCTTCCTGCACAGTTAGTTCTCCTTTGATGCCAAGGCTCTAACAGTATATTGAGCACTATGCAGATCTCTTCCCGTAACTTTTTTCGCCTCTTTCAGTGCCTGGGCAAACACCAGCATATGCTGCAGCTAATCCCCAAACACACATGATGATTAGCTGCTAAGACATAACCAGAACAGATAATCATTTGTTTTGTTCTGAAACTCTTCTTTCAGTGGGGAAATTAACTTTGGTCTCTCCTCCAGGCAGTTACTGAAGTTTATCAGATTGGTAATTATAACTATATTACAGTTTCCTACTTCTCTGCCTCACTTGACCAAACCTGGACAAGAGACTCCAAGCTTACTTGGGAAAGATACAGACATGAAAAGCCATTGCATGAGACTTAACCACTCTAGGAACTGAAAGACTGAACCCAAATATCTTGTCCCATTCAATCAAACTCCACCTAAATGCTGAATGAGTTTTTATATCCATATCCTGGGAAATGAAACAAGTACTTTCTAGTAACATGACATGCAAGGGAACTAGTGCAAATCAGTGTTCTTAGAATTTCTTTTAACCTGCTCCTTACTATCATCTCAGAAGCATCTTGGTTTTGGAGGCTATAATCCTAACAGGTCTTTATCTTCAATTCCTAAAACCTTATAAACGACCAAAATGTCAGTGAAATGGGAGAATTTTATCCATTTAATGCAATTCTATCTATGAGAATGAAAAGAGAATCACAGAATACTTTGTGTTGGAAGGGACCTTTAAAAATCTCCTGTTTCAACCTCTCTGCCCTGGGCAGGGACACTTTCCACTAGGCCAGGTTGCTCAGAGCCCCCTCCAACCTGGCCTTGAACACTTCCAGACACCTTTCAAACTAATGAGTGTCCAGGGACATTCCATATATGTATATATACATATATGTATAGCAAACAGTTGCTTTCTAATTGTTACTTACAGCATGTGAATAACCATGTCAGTTAGATGATTTATTCAACTGACCTTCCATCAATCCCAACTGTTACTAGGAATTTCAAACAGAGTAATAATTTCATTGGTTAAATCCTTCCTTCCCCATTTAAGCCTCAGGGCTTTAAACATTTTAAAATAGCAACAAGCTTTTAATCTGTCCAGGTTAGAATAGTGAACTAAAAACTTACCTTTCATGTCTATAAACACTTTACCACAACAGGATCCCATGGTGCCATTAGACATGCTTCCACTGAAATTCAGCGTACTCTACTCAAAACAGATTTTTTACAGATACTTATGGGAGGTCTCACAAAAGAGAAAGAAGATTTTTGGACTGAATTAGTCTTACTCTAGTTCAGTAGGGTTTTTTCCCTCCACCTAGAAGGAAGCTATATGGCATTTAGAGTTTTAAATTTTTTAATTTATTTGCAGTGAGATAGCCCAGTACCTCTCTACAAATTGTTCTAACTTGTCTTGAGTTTTAGCATGGGGAGTTCAATCACTGGGCCGGAAACCTCTGAGCAAAGGAATTTCTGGCATCTTGGTTGAAGCTGGCACCAACCCATTTTCCTTTGTTCTCATTAAAGGAACCATAATATGCTAAGTTAAATAATAATAATAAAAGCAAGCCAGCCCCAAACAAAAAAAAAAAAAAAAAAAAAAAAGTAAAAGCAGAATGCAAAAAGAATGCATATTCAGTGGATTACTGTAGGAGAAGATCTCCCTAATTTGACTGTTTTTCTAATAAAAGCACCATTTATTGCTGAAAAAAAAAATTTAAACTGCTCTTTCCAAGTGACTTGAACATCTCCCTTAAGTAATTTGCCTCCATGTACAGACCTTCAGTTTGAAATGTCAGGAAAGGAACAGCTGGCTATCCAGGCAGAAAATTCTACAAGCTGTAGCTGTCACAAATATTCAAATGCATGCACTAACCTAAAAACAGTAGGACTCCCAAATATGATCAACTTTGACTAAAGGGAA
>NW_008688228.1:6785-10609 GCF_000695815.1 Acanthisitta chloris
TAGGAATAAAGGAAATCATACCAGATCACAGTATGCCAGAGAAGCAATGCAGCTTAAGAGCTCCAAAATAACTCTGTAAACAAGTTTTTAATTCATACCATATCAACCACATAGCACAGTATTTTTAGTCATACAAAGTAAGTCATATCTTCTGCATGGAATAAAGAGCTTGCTTTTTTTCCTTCCCTCCCCTTCTTTAACCAATAATGGTGACCCCATGAAGGACCTAAACAGGATCTCAGAACCAAAATAATTTACCTTTTTAATCCTTTAACCTCTGATATCTCTAACCCATAGTGGATAGTCGCCAAAATTTCTATTTTCTGCACCCAGGAAGTAAAAAGAGAACAAATGCTAAGATAACACACAATCATTAGAGGATTTTCCCCTTCCATCTCCTTGAAAGGAAGATTCAGCCATTCATCTGGGTGTACACACAAAAATATACCAAAGACTTGACGAAGGTATTTATTCTCTGGAGAGAATGAAGTGGAGAAAAAAAAGCACTGAGCACCTTAAATGAGATTCAAAAGGGAAAAAAAAAAAGCCCTAGGATTGTAATTCATAGACATGTATGATGCCACTGACTTGTGCTAGCAGTCCAAAAAGCAAATCCTTTGCAAATCTAAATGTGTGGCAATAATGTGGTACAGATACCACAGAAATTTGTCTACATTAAAATATATTCAAACATTAAGAATATAGACAAAATTCTGATTTAGACAGGGCTCAAAATTATTAACAGCCCTTATAGTATCATAGAATCATTTTAAGGTGGAAAAGACCTTCAAGATCTTCAAAGTCCAACCATCCACCCAACCATCAGCATTGCCAAGTCCACCACTGCCTGAAATGACTTTGCTTGCTGTTCTTTAAGTCTGTTATCTCACACTCCCATGGTAGATGTCATCCAAGAGTTGCCATCTAAATAGCAATGAAGTGCTGAAAAGAGAGCAATGTTCAGCCATCTGTACAAATGATACATCAGAGGGCAGTTACCTCAGGCAGTTCCCGAAGAAGCTGGCAACTTTGGGAGAGAGGGAAAAGGAACAACCACTAATAAACTAGCCCTAAAGAGAGCTGCTGGACAATGAACTTGAGATTTCAATAGAGTGTTCAGTAGGTAGTTTACTTCCTGGAAAGGGACTAGAGGTCAAGGAGCAGAAGAAGGGGGTGGTGGTGTCTGAAACACAGAGGCTCTGGGATTTCAGGAATTTGATCAGCATGCAAGTGCTCTCCCCTTTAAAGTATAGAAAGCTCTCTAAGACAGTGGCAAATCAGAACACTCTCCACCAGCAATCAGAATCACTACTAACTGCAGTAACTGGAGAGACCAATGGTATCAAGGACAATGTGACACTATCTACTCTGGGTGTTCTGCAATATGGCATTTAGAAATCGAGCAAGCTGGGATGACAAATGTATTTTCTCCTGTCTTGTAAAGACAAGTGCAAGGCAGTCAGTCCTGTGATCAGATGAGACTGCAAACTCCAGAGCAGGCTCTGTGCACTTCCTACGCAGGACAAATATAGCTCCTGGGGGGGCACGGGGGAACCCAAACAAACTAGCCTGTTCTTACCACAAGACATCTGGAAGAGAGCACTATAAAATCCTAAGGAAAAGAAGTGCCAAAGCATTCATGTTTACAATGTACACTGTCCAAAATATTTTCCTCTCGCAATATTCAGCAGCAGTGTAGGCTAAACACATTGTGATAGCAAGTGGGAACTTTGTCTCCGAAGTTGATTTTTTTCCGTGTGAGCTCCCTTCTCTTTTTCCCTAATGCTCATCTGGCTTCTGGGATTTTTTTTTTTGCACAGATTGAGAAAACACTTGCAATATAACAGTACACCAAGGTGTAGGTGAGCTGAGGTACACGAAAAGCCACTTAGCTGAAGTACATGAAAAGCCTGGATCTGTACATAGTTTGAAAGGGAAAAAAAATAAAATTGCTGGGGACATGAAATGGGAAATCTTAAAAGTCATGAACTGACAATTCAAAACACCTTCAAGACTAACCTGCAGAAGCGAACACCTACTTTTAAAATTTTTTCCTTAGACTACTCAGACTAGAGTTTTCCTGGAAGTAATACTTATATTTTTAAGCACAAAACTTACAAAAGACTTAAGAATAACACTGACCTGGTAAAATGTGGAAGACAACTGCTGGAATTTTTGGCACTTTAAAGTGCTTAAGCATAAATCCTGCATGTTGTTCAGAAGTACTGCATTGTATAGGTGCAAGTCAGCTTTTGCAGCATTAGTGACTTACCAGCCTTATGGCTAAATCACAGCTGCCTCTACAGATACAGAATTCATTGCTGTCTCATCCATTTCTACCCACTCAATTACACAAAGGGCAATTCTTTTCTCTATGCCTCAGGGCCACCTTATACACACAGGTAGACTTGCCTTCAAATGCAAACTTGTTCTGCCACTCATTCACTGTATGGAGTAAAAAGACTTGTACACCGTGAAGATGATTAAAATAATTCTTAGTTGGACTAGTTTTCATCTTAAGTTTCAGTCTAATGGTCCTGCACCCTTAAATACCTTATCGAATCTCCAAGGACATAAGAGAAAAAAAAAAAACCAACTTCAAGAGTTACAACTCTCCTACTCAGGTGCCAATACCAGAAGCACCTGAGTTGCCACTGGGTCTGAAGCATATTCTGACATGCTAATAGAACTGCAACCCCTGTGACAGAAGTGTCTGGTGTGGCCTCCACAGACACAGCACATCTCTGTGGTGGCTTGTTAGGGTGTTGGGCAGAGGACTTAAATGTTTGGGGACATTTCTCTCATGTGCACACAATCAGCAATGAAAATTCAGCTATGCCTTTATACAATTGTTGGATATAATTCGAGAAATAACTTGCCATGAGATCAACAGAATTTGGGGGGATACCTAAATTTAGAATTTGGAGACTGCTTTGAAAATCCCAGCATGAATCTTTTGGAAAAAATCCCCAACTTCTGTTTAAGTCAATACTGTCAGTAGATTTAACAAGTGCAATGGCATTCAAGGCAAGTCTCAATACCTTCTGTCATATAGAATGTCCTTAAAATATCAGACAAATCCCTTGCTATGGATGCATTTAGCCAACTGTTTACTTTAAATTTGGTAAGAACAATGTTTTATGCTACAGGGACAGAAGCCATGGCTAGGGCCCTTTGTAGAATTTCAACCCTTCAAAAGAGCACTGCAGTACTTCATAACAGCATCTGTCATTCTCACCAACCAAAGCAAACATCTTCAGGATATACCACTGCAGCCTTTTCATAGTTTTCAGCAACACCATGAAAGGGTAAGATCAATCCTTTTATGCCTACTGTGGCACTGTGTATCAGCAGGCTGCTGAAAACAGACAGACTGGCCTGTTAACTAGCATCTTCATTGTGCTTAGTTTTAACATGCCAAATCTAAACCAGGGGCAGAGAGGACTTATTCTCCTGTGTAAGCAATCATTGAAGTAAGTTTTAATGAAGACTAAGCCAGCCCTTCAGACACACATATGTTGGAAGATGAAAGGCAACGGACCTAAGTGTTCACTGAATATTAGGAAATTCTCTTCACTGTGAGGTGATCAACAGATTGTCCAGAGAGGCTCTAGAACAATCCTGAGAAGCTGATACAATTAGCAGTTAGAGCTAACCTTCACATTTGGCGCTCCTTTGAGCATGGCACTAGAAAAGATGGCTTTCAGAGGTCCCTTCTAACTTAAATTGTTTTATTAGTATATCATTCCTGTTTCCAGCTTAGACCATTTTAGCTACTACTTTCCACTGTAGAATCACACAAAGCCAGGAAGACACTGAACACT
>NW_008688228.1:10636-14993 GCF_000695815.1 Acanthisitta chloris
ACCAAATTTAAAGCAATTCTGTGATGCTCACTGGTTCCAACCTTATCATGGCATTACTGAAATTTTGGAGGGTCCAATTAAAAACTCATCCCTCAGAATCTTTACATTAAACTAGCAAGTCAGGAAAATGCCTACCCAATAGGAAATTATGGAAATGATCTTGTGTTGCTATCTTTCTTACAATATGAGTCACTTCCAGATGTACAAATTGCAAAGCTACTCTCCCATCACTACAAAACAGCAGGTGGGGAATAGCCAGCTGAGTTACTTTAGACAGCAGTAATAGCTTGGCTTACCTTGCTACTAAACATGAGCATGAACTTGGCTCATTTTTGCCTGAATAGCTACTGTCAAACAGACCTCTCTGTGTGTCAGTCAGGAATAGTAAAACATTTACATTTTTCTGATAAAAGTGAGTAGTTTTCCATCACCCAATCCCTTTTGCTCATAGATTAGGCTGCATACAATTCTGGTTGTGACAGCAGAGTTGCTAATTAATACTGTTAGACCTAAGAGCACAACCTCAAAGACTTGAGCAGAATTCTTTTTCTGTCTCAAAAAAGTTACAAAGAAAAGCTGCTCTCTGTTCCATCAACACAAACTTGACTATTTTGGAAAGACGTTTCTAGATCAAATTTGCCTCTTCATCTTTGCTTCAGCAGTAAAAAAGTAATAACTGTTACAATTGCTAAGGGCAGAGTAAGTTACTGCCATGTAAAAATGCAAGTATTGTTGGGGGAGAGATATTAATTACTCCTCCAGCACGCAAATTCAGGTCAACCTCTTCATAATGGATGAAAATATGAGAGAACACCTCTAACAAATGTCCACCCGTAATCAAACGTGATTATCTTTCTTCAAACTTTTCCTTCGGAAAGGAGGGAAAGGGGTTTCTTACCAAGCATATTGGAGACCTTATCACCCTCTACAACTCCCTGACAGGAGGTTGGAGTCAGGTGGGGGTTGGTCTCTTCTCCCAGGCAAACAGCAGTAGGACAAGAGGGCACAGACTCAAGCTCTGCCAGGGGAGGTTTAGGTTGGATATTAGGAAGAGAATTTTTACAGAGAGAGTAGTCAGGCATTGGAATGTGCTGCCCAGGGTGGTGGTGGATTCACCATTCCTGGAGGTTTTCAAGATGAGACTGGATGTGGCACTTAGTGCCATGGTCTAGGGACCAGAGTAGGGTTGGAGTTGACTTGATGATCTTTGAGGTCTTTTCCAACCTGGTTGATTCTATGATTCTGTATCAGCCACCTAACCAAATACAGTTATATCCCATACCAGAGAGCTAAGAGGAGGGAGAAGTTTACAGAGTACTTAAAAACTGAGAAGTAACAATTTCTCAGGGAGTCCATTGGCTCTCAGCCAGAATATAAACATGGTTCAAGATGCCCATGATCAGCTCCAGCAGAACAGGCAGACTCACTTCTCAAGTGCAGGTTTTAGAGCAAGTCACAGCCCTCACTGCTGCACAACCATAACAGTTTTGTGACACATGCACCTTACATAAACTGCAGATCTTTCACAGGGCTTGAGATGAGTATGCTCATTCCATATCTCATCCATGCTAAGGATTTTGAATGGGTAACTTCTTCATAATTGGCCTCAATTGAAATCAATTATACTCATGTTCTAAACGATCAGCTGAGGGTTTTGGAAGCCCTTGTATACAGTCTAGCCAGGTAATTCCTCCCCACAAAGCTGACAGATACCAGCAGACAGCAGTTCTCAGGTATCACCTACAGTTCAGACAAAAATCTTAAAATGCTGTAACTTTAGTACAGTAAGTCTGTCCAAAAGAACTGCTCAGTACAGCAAAAGAAAGGTTCACAAGACCTTCAGCAAAGGTTGGCTGTTTGGGTTGGGGTTTTTTTGGGAGAGAGGAGGGTGTTTGTGTGTTTAGTACTAGAAGGTACTCTTGCAATGCCAAGTTTTTATCTCCAAGTCAAACTGGGGAAATAAATTGTTGCATAAAGTGCCAGAAGTCATCCACATATTCCGGCTCCTTGCATTCCATTATGAAGCTGTACTTTAACAAAGAAAATTTCACTTGAAACTGGGGCTAGATAAGAACTTTGCATCTATTGAAAGTCTCTCAGAAGTATATTTTTATTTCTGTTCTTTCACTGTCCTCTCAAAGTTAGAGTCCCTTGAAATGCAGATAAATACTACGGAATCACAGGGCTTTCCTAGGGGGTTGACACTGGCAGACTGTTCCAGCACACTGGTGCACGTTAGCTCCTTTGCAGGTCACTTGCTGAAACTGTAAATCTTTGAACACTCACTTGCTCTACAACCTCAGGACAGTTACCCAAACCAGGATGACTTATGAAAGGCAATTTAATTATTATAACCAACTTTCCTGAAAAGTAAATTAGAAGAACTCAAAAAAAATTTCTATCTGCATAGCTGTAAAGACAGTAAATTCTAGGAAGTCTCATGACAGCTGGAAAGGGAATTACAGCTGTTTCTATAGAGAACATCTGACTCTACATTCAAACTTACAGTCTACTTTCCACTAACAAGCTTCCATTTTATTTCAAATCAACTAGGAGGACAACAGTAGACACAGGTACACCAAATCACAGAGTAACTGCAGATGGAAGGGATCTCTGAGATCCCCAATCCCACCCCTTTGCTCAAAGCATGGCTAACTCTAGTGAGCTGCTTGGGGTCATGTCTAGCTGAGTTCTGAGTATCTTACAGAATTATGAAGGCACAACTTTTCTGGGTAATCTGTTCTAAAGGTCTGGCCACATTTAACAGTAAAAAACAAGAGAGTGTTTTCTTTTTCGTCTTATATTTGAGTGAAGTTTTCTGTATTTCATTTTATGCCAGTTGCCTCTTCACCAGGCACCACCACGAAGAATTTGGCTCAGTCCTTTCATCAGGTATCCATACATGTGGATAATGAGATCCTCCCCCAAATCTTGTCATCACAAGTCTAAACAGTCACAGCTTTCTCAGCTTCTCCTCTGTCTGATGCCCCAGTTCCTCTCTGTGGTCCTTCACAAGACCCAACCCAGGGATGTCCAACTAATCAATAATGCAAGTAATAATAGAAAGAGGTCATTTGAGGAGGTTGTTTTTTTTTTTCTTACAGCAAGAGTTAAACTCTACCAAGGCAGACAATTTTGTTAGGTAGTTGAAAATTTGAGACTGTGGGTAGAAAAAGATCCAAGTGATTGATTTAAATTTAAGAGCAGTACCCACAATAGAATTTTGCTGGCATTATGCTACAAGTGGAGTAAGGCAAGTATCTTTACCTCTTAGTTGCATTACTGAAATGGCTTCTTCTATCAAAATACTATTAACAACATTATTAGGAATTCTGCTCCTATGGCAGGATCTGTATGACAGGATTCCACCTGAACACAACTTTATTCGTTAAAAAATAAAAATAATTCCTATACTAATCTCATTCTCTTTCTAATAACCACAGTTTTTGACAAGAGAGATAATGCTGTAAGCCACTTGAAAAGCTCTAATTAGAAATCAGGCCAACGGTAAAGAAATTCTAGATTCCACTTGCACCTAAAAAAAGACACGTAACAAACACAATGCTATGACAAATCCAAAACAACATCCCCCATATTACTCACTACAACAAGTATTTCATTTTGCTACTAGATACCTAAAGAATTCAGAAGAGCAGAAATCTAACTCCTGCTTTTTATTTCTGCACTGATTTTTCTTCTGGAACCTTCTGAAAGTTTATACTTCAGCAAGCTTTGTATCTCTTGGTACCACAGTTAAGTTGCACAGTCTGAATAGAAAGAAATAACAATTACTTTGAGAGGTTTGGCTCACATCCATGATGGAAAGAATGCACATGTTCAGCACTAGAACTTCGCTGAACTCAACTTGCCTACCTCAGGAGTGGTGTCTCACTGGCACTGGTGCAGTGGACCAGCTTGTCTAGAAGGCAAGGAAGAAATTCACCTCATGTCAAACCCCAGCCTTTCTGTGATCAACAAGAACTCCTCCTTCTCATGAGGAGACATCCAATTAGGCATAGAAAAAAAGAATTCTGTGATGTGGATTTCCCAAAGAGCATCCTCTTCCTTGCACCAAAAGGCAGGTCAGAAAAAAATATTCACTATAACATCAAAATTGAATTACCATTGCATTACCTAATGAAAAGAATATGGAATACAACCACCACCACAGTACTTCTAGGTCAAGGCTCTGTTCTTCCCATCCAATAAAAATCCCCAGGGAAAAAATCCAACCATTACTGGAGTTCAGTTTGAAGTCATACGAAAAAGCGTTTTCCTAACAGAAATCTGTCATTTTCTTCTCTGATCAAGCTGCTTTCCCTAAAGCACTGTGTACCAGCATCTTAAACCGTTCATC